>NC_057798.1:720366836-720447558 GCF_018294505.1 Triticum aestivum | reverse complement strand
TTCCATTACTTTATGTTACTGAATCCATTGATCTCTCTCCCCAAACCGAACCCCTCCCAAGTCCCGACCACGTCTACTTCCCAGTACCGAATCTCCTTTTTACACCCAATCAATATTGAAATAGAGTTTCCAACCATATTTTCTAATTGTTTCATTACAGAAAAAGGATAAGACATCACAAATTATCACGCAAGGCGCGCCGCTCCACTTCCGCCCGTCGCAACCGAGCTATATAACGCCGCCACCGTTCACGGCCGCCGTCGCCAGCTCCCACGCCTCCAGCTTGGACACCTTCACGGCCCCGGCGCCATAGTTGAACGCGTACAGCCGGCTCCTGCTCGTCGCCGGGTGCTCCGGGTACATGCGGGCCGTCATGCAAGTCCGCCCCCGGTCGCCAAAGCTCTCCACCACAGTGTGATCGATCTGTGTATACACGACGTGTGTCAATGGAAGTAATGCTACATGTACAAAAGGATACATGCTTTTTTACACAAAAGTGGTTTTTGATTGGAAGAAGGGGTCCACCCCATGAAAATTGGGGGGGGGGGAGGTTAGTTAGTTTAAAAAGATCCTAATCAGCGTGTAAAAGCACGTAAATATTTGTATGTTTAGCATTATTGGTGTTAATCAGCCTGCTTGGTATACTTGTTTGTGTGCGTAGCCCTGTAAGTACTAGTTTTTCATGGCAAATGGACTAAACTCACCAGTGTTCTGAGCGAGAGGCTCCTGTCTTTGTCCACTTCCACGTCCAGAAATGCCCCGTAGAATGGGATTTTTATCCCTTCTGCTTTCGTAGATGACCTGTACATAAGTACATTTCCCATGTTTGCAACAAGATGTCAGAAATAGCGATGCCTTTTCTTTCTAGATTCACTAACTGTCATTTCTTGTTTCTTCAAGCAAGTGTCAAGGATATATACTTACTTTGTGAGGTCGGTGCACATGAGAACCTTGTACGTGTCAAGGTGCTTGAACACCCTGAAGAAGATGGCGGTGTGCTCCTTCAGGTCGCCGGAGGCCATGACGAGGAGCCCGAACGGGCCGACTCCGCCCGGCAAGGACGCGCCCTTCTCGGCGCACAGCCCCTTAGGATCCTGCAGCCACTTCGGGTCCAACGTCTCGGCATCCTCCAGGTTCGGGACCTCGAAGACCGCCTGCACGTCCGCCTGCGAGCTCACGATGCCGGCGATCTCCTTCCTGCCGCCGGCCTCCACCTCCGTCGCCCACTGCAGGCCGACCCGCTTCCTCCTCAGCGTCTCGATCTCTTCGACTGGCCACTGCACCAGCCGCTTCCCGTCGGTGTCCAGCCACATCGCCCTCGGGAACGCCTGGATGCCGGCCCACCCTCTGCCTTCACCGCCGCCGTCGGTCTCGTCCACCCACGCCCACAGCACGCGCCGCTTCTTGCGGGCGTCGTAGAAGGACTTGGATGCGTACAGGTGGCCGTGGTCGAGCCGGCGCCAGTTGGCGCAGTCGCCGCCGCGCTCGGGCTCTGCCGGCGCGAAGGTGTCCTCCTCGTCGTCGTACCGCCCGACCATGTAGTGGTCCTCCTTGGCGAAGTCGCTGAGCTTGAGCACGTGCAGCACCCCGGCGCGGCTCGCCGACACGTCGAGACCCTCCATCGCGCCGGGTGCCGCCATCGGGAACAGGTCCGGGCACTCCAGCACGGCGGGGCCGTCCCCGTCACGCGAGCTGGCGACGTGCAGAGGCGGGCCGGGGTTGCGCTCCCAGTGTAGGAAGTCCGCGCTCCGGTAAACGAGCAAGGAGCCCACGCCGGCCACCTCGGCGGCGACGGCGACCCTCCATAGGCCGTCGCGGCCACGCCACGCCTCCGTGGGGTCACGGAAGTTGTTGCCCGTGACGTCCTCCGGCATGGGGATGACCGGGTTGCAGCTGGGCTTCTCCCACTCGCGGAGAAGCGGGTCGGAGGGGTTCTTGGCGAAGGCCACGTTCTGCACCTGCGCCTTGTCGGCGTCGTCCATGCCGGTGTAGAGGATCGCCGGGCGGCCGCCGGGGAGGACGGTGGCGGAGCCCGACCAGCAGCCGTTGACGTCGAACGGGGACGTGGGGTCCAGCGCATTGCCAACGTCGGCCCAGTTCACGAGGTCGCCGGAGACGGAGTGGCCCCATGATAGCTTGCCGTCGCCCCAGGTCGGGCCGCGAGGGTTGTACTGGTAGAAGAAGTGGTACATGCCGTTGTGGTACATTGGCCCTGCCGGTATGACGCAAGATAACCAAGATGAACTAGCCGATTAGCAATATTTTGCCATGATAAGTTTATCTGTTGGACGGACTAGAGGGAAGAAGAAAACACGTACCATTGGGATCTGCAAGTTTTCATTGAACCGTCGTAGTGTGATCGTACAAATTCAGGGATTGCAGACAGGGATCAACAAAATTGTAATGAAAATTACTTACAAAATCATGTGAATTGATCAGATAATAGCGCGCGAAAGCGCAAATTTGAAGTGCGTACCATTTTGCCAGCACCTGGCAGGCTGGAAGTGGTAGGCCGTTCGGCCATGGTTCAGGTTCTGAGCTCCATTCATGGTCACAAATCGGAGAAGAGGAAGAGACAGAGCTGTTGCTGCTCTGATTGGGTTGTTGTGCAAATTGCAGATGACTTCTGATAGCCTTTCAAGTCTTCAAGTTTAATGAAAGTCAGTATGACTTGCCACCATGTGGGCAATAATGTAGTTTTAAAATTTGATTTGCCAATGGCAGTAGATGTCAAGGTAAGACTTTAACAATGTTTTCTAGTCTTTTAGATCCCAGCGAGCTGTGCTTACCACGTACTAGGTGACTAGGACGAGGACTAATGAGCGCTGCTAATGAGATGAGATCAGGAGTAGGTGAGGAAGTTGTTTACTAATAGAACAACCCACAATCCCCTGCTTATTTCTGTATAAGCTCTTGTATGTTCAATGTGGCATCAAGCAGAAAACGTCACTGGAATACAAAGAAGAGCCTTCCTTCGGTACACCCCTCACAAATCGTATAAGAACAATATGTTCACCATAAGGTATATCCGTATGTGGCACATATGAACTGTATGTTGTAGACGTACACAACCGATCGGCCAGCCCGTCGCACAAACCGGCACACCCCCTCCGTTTTGGGCCTGTCCCATTTTTCTCTTTTTTAACCTTCAAAAAATAGGCGCATGAGGTATTATTTGAACTCCCAACCTCTTCGTTTACTTCCACTCACATTAACTAATTGGGACAGCTCGCTTGTTGTGCCTAGTTACTTCTTTTATTCTTTTTGTTGTGCATCTTCCCAGTCCAAAAATTGTTTGGCCTTTTTTTTCTTCGGTTTTATTTATTTTTTATTTTTCTTTATTTCTTCTTCTTCTTCTTTTTCTTTTTCGTTTTTCATTTGCTTAAATTTGTGAACATTTTCTTGAATTTGTGGACTTTTTTTTTCTAATCTGTGTACTTCTTTTTTGAATCCATTAACTTTTTTTTTCAAATGAATTAATGTTTTTAATTTTGCAAACTTTTAATAAATTCCTGATTGCCAAATTTGTGACTTTTTTGTCAAATTTGTGAACTTTTTTAAATTGATGAACATTTTAATTTCGTGAACTTTTTGTCAATTCGTGAACTTTTTGCGCAAGTGATCAGTTATGTAATTGACGTCCCTGCTACATGCGCGCACTGGTTGCTAGATGTGGTAGAAATTTTCCAACACCAACACAAAAACCATAAATCTTTCCCCGTCAGCGCTGGCGGGGAGGTGGATGACGGAGGGGTGTCGCGGACTACGCACAGGGCGGGAGGGGCCAACTCTGGCGTTCGCGTTGTGTCGACGGGGACTGGTGAGGGGGCAGATCCGGAACTCCCCCCTATCGGTACTAAAATTGGCTGATCTCAGGTAGGGGGTCCTGAGCTGTGGATCTGGGAACGATTGGTAAGAGTAGACAAGAGAGACAATGTTTACCCAGGTTTGGGCCCTCTCGAAGAGGTAAAAACCTACGTCTTACTTTGATTGTATTGATGTGATTGAGTATTGAGTACAAGATGATCTACCTCGAGACCGTATGTTCTATTCTAAACCCTAAGGCTTATAATTGTATCTCTACAGACTAAACCCCTCGCCTTATATAGGCACCGGGGTATCTAGGGGTACATATGGTTGGTTGCTAACTAGGAATAAACACGCCGACTATCAAAGTTGTCCTTGAAGTATACGCCAAGTCTTCGGCGATGTCCATCTTGATCACGCCAGGATTCGTAGCTTCTAGAGTCCTTTCTTGTGGAGATCGATGGGCCGTAATCTCGGCCCATGGACTGTGGGTCACATAGGTTGGTACTCCCTAATCCAGGACACCGTTAGTAGCCCCTGAACTTGTTTTTGAAGCCGAGGACGGAAGTTCCTTCATCGGACCAATGTTTCTAGCTTGAAGTCTTCGGCTTGACAGATGAGTCTTTCTGTAGCTGGCTTTCATTTAGATCCAAGATCTCTTTTATCCAAAGCAATCTTTTCGGGCTTCTCCTCAACGGAATTGCCCACTGACCACATGTTTTAAGGGTCATACATCGTCCCCCTTGTCTTCTATTAACCATCATTTCAAGATACACAGCTCGGGACCCCCTATCCGAGATCATCCGGTTTTAGTACCGACACCCCCCCCCCCGCGCGTGTCCACCTTCGACCTCCTAGGGCAATGCGGAGAGCCAACTCCTCGTCTAGATTGAGGTCAGAGTCGGAGCAGCTGCCGGCGCTCGACATGCTCACCGGAGTTTTTGAATTGGATCGAAGGAGGGGAGAAGAACAGACGAACCAAAAGAGGAGAGTGAAGTGAGGTAGGGTTCCGGTTTGTGGTTTTTGTGGAGACGAAGTAGGGTCGACGGTGGACCAAGCTGACGTGCCGGACGCGCTCGGGCCGCCGCATATCCGTCTACATTTGGGCTCGATATGAGGGGCGTTGAACAACCCGGGCTTTTAAGACTGGTTTGAAGCGTACAGATGGGTCTAGTTTTTTACCAGTGAGTGACCGGGCGGCCTTCGTGGATTTTAAGACCGGTTTGAGGCTCCGACAGATGCTCTAAGCCAGCCGAAATTTGACATGAGAAAAAAAACGCAGGCCATGGCATGAAAAAAACCAGTCCCCACACCGCAAAGTCTCTTTTACCGGTTCCTGGAGGTACCGGCAAACAATCCACCGTTCGTCTAATTTGCGATTCGTACGTTCACGTGACCCACCTCTCATACATCACATGTATTCATAACCCACATCTCGTATAGCACTGTTGTATGTCAGATGGCTGGCCCACTGCTTTTCACCACTTTGCACTAGTATGTCAGCTATAGGTACTACTTTTGCCAGTGCACTTTACGCATGCATGCAACTTCTTTCCTCTCTCTGCCCTTCCAAACAAATGCATCTTTTTATTTTTTGCTTACAATTTTAGATGGTCACTATCTTTCACATTAAAAATCCGTTATTTATTTTCTTTATATATTCAAATTCCTTGCAACATGATTTTTAGAACAAGTTGAATCTTAAATATTTTCAACTAGATTTAGAAATAAGGAGTTTCACAGTCTCAAAAAATATCTCGTTTCATAGATTTCACTTAGTCCAAAAAATAAATTTTACTAAGTTGATATATATAAATAATTTCAAAGAATTGAAACATATATTTTAAGTCAAAATGATTGAAAATCAATCTTTTATAAAGACTAAAATTGGTTTCCTAAATGAGTGACATAATTCAAGCACGTCTTTTCAAATGAAACGAGCAAAATTTGTACTTTCAAATGAGTGAAATCAGTTTTCTAATATGGTTGAAATAAATTTTATTTGAATGATACTCAATGATATTTTTTCAATGAGTGATTTAAAAAAAATTGAAATATTATTTTTGTGAAACCCCTTATTTCAATGTCTATATTGTGAGTGTAAAATGTTTTCTGAAACTAGTGAAATGAGTGAAATCTATCTTTTGTAACGAGTGAAATCACTATTTTGAAACAACTGAAATTAGTTTCAAAAAAGTGATTTCACTCATTACAAAAGTAGGTCAAATCTATCTTTTGTAATGAGTGAAATCACTTTCTTGAAACAACCAAATTTGTGAATTTTATTTTTATAAATGAGCAAAATATGTTTAATGAAGTGAGTGTAATTGTTTTTGAAGGAAATATGCCCTAGAGGCAATAATAAAGTTGTTATTTTATAGTTCCTTATTCGTGATAATTGTTTATTATTCATGCTAGAATTGTATTAACCGGAAACTTGATACATGTGTGAATACATAGACAAAACACCGTGTCCCTAGTATGCCTCTACTTGACTAGCTCGTTGATAAAAAATGGTTAAGTTTCCTAGCCAAGAACATGTGTTGTCATTTGATGAACGAGATCACATCATTAGGAGAATGATGTGATGGACAAGACCCATCCGTTAGCTTAGCATAATGATCGTTCAGTTTTATTGCTACTGCTTTCTTCATGTCAAATATATATTCCTCCGACTATGAGATTATGCAACTCCCGGACACCGGAGGAATGCCTTATGTGCTATCAAACGTCACAATATAACTGGGTGATTATAAAGATGCTCTACAGGTATCTTCGAAGGTGTTTGTTGGGTTGGCATAGATCGAGATTAGGATTTGTCACTCCGAGTATCGGAGAGGTATCTCTGGGCCCTCTCGGTAATGCACATCATATGAAGCCTTGCAAGCAATGTGACTAATGAGTTAGTTGCAGGATGATGCGTTACAGAATGAGTAAAGAGAATTACTGGTAACGAGATTGAACTAGGTATGAGGATACCGACGATCAAATCTCGGGCAAGTAACATACCGATGACAAAGGGAATAACGTATGTTGACATTGCGGTTCGACCGATAAAGATCTTCGTAAAATATGTGGGAACCAATATGAGCATCTAGGTTCTGCTATTGGTTATTGACCGGAGAGGTGTCCCGGTCATGTCTACACAGTTCTCGAACCCGTAGGGTCCGCACGCTTAACGTTCGATGGCGATATGTATTATATGAGTTATGTGTTTTGGTGACCGAAGTTTGTTCGGAGTCCCGGATGAGATCACGGACATGACGAGGAGTCTCGAAATGGTTGAGAGGTAAAGATTGATATATTGGAAGGTTATATTCGGACACCAGAATGGTTTCGGAGAGGTTCGGATATTTTTCGGAGTACCGAGGGGTTACCGGAACCCCCCGGGGAAGTATTGGGCCTTATTGGGCCATAGGGGAGAGGAGGAGGAAGGCCACAAGAGGTGCCCCTCCCAAGGGAGTCTGAATTGGACAAGGGGGGGGACGTGGCCCCCCTTTCCTTCTCCCTCTCCCTCTCTTTCCCTCTTCCCCCTCCGTTGGAAAGGAAGGGGGGCGACTAGGATTGGGAATTCTAGTTGGACTCCCCCCACTTGGCGCGCCCCCTAGGGTCGGCCTCCTCCCCTCTCCTCCTTTATATACGGGGGCAGGGGGCACCTCTTTACACAACAGTTGTTTCTTAGCAGTGTGCGGTGCCCCCTCCACTGTTTACTCCACCGGTCATATTGTCGCAGTGCCTAGGCGAAGCCCTGCGTGGATCACATCACCAACACCGTCACCACGCCTTCATGCTGACGGAACTCATCGACTCCTTCGTGCCTCTACTGGATCAAGAGTTTGAGGGACGTCATCGAGCTGAACGTGTGCAGAACTCGAAGGTGCCGTACGTTCAGTACTTGACCGGTTGATTCGAGAAGACGTTTGACTACATCAACTGCGTTAAGTTATCGCTTTCGCTTTCAGTCTATGAGGGTACGTGGACACACTCTCCCCCTTTCATTGCTATGCATCTCCTAGATAGATCTTACGTGAGCGTAGGAATTTTTTTGAAATTGCATGCTATGTTTTCGAATAGTGGCATCCGAGCCAGGTCTATGCATAGATGATATGCACGAGTAGAACACAAAGAGTTGTGGGCAGTGATTGTCATACTGCTTACCACCATTGTCTTATTTTGATTCGGCGGTATTATTGGATGAAGCGGCCCGGACCAACCTGACATGACCGCGTTCATGAGACCGGTTCCACCGACATACATGCAACTAGTTTTGCATAAAGGTGGCTGGCGAGTGTCTGTTTCTCCAACTTTAGTTGAATTGAATTTGACTGCGGCCGGCCCTTGTGAAGGTTAAAACTACAAACTTGATAAATCACCGTTGTGGTTTTTGTGCCTGTAGGTATGTACGGTTCATGCTAGAAGCCCGTAGCAACCACGTAAAACTTGCAACAAACAAAGTAGATGACGTCTAACTTGTTTTTGCAGGGCATGTTGTGATGTGATATGGTCAAGGCATGATGTGATATAAGATTATTGTATGAGATGATCATCTTTTGTAACAAGTTACCGGCAACTGGCAGGATCCATATGGTTGTTGCTTTATTGTATGAAATACAAATGCTATGTAACTGCTATACTTTATCAGTAAGCGGTAGCGATGGTCGTACAAGAAATGGTTGGCAAGACGACCATGACGCTACGTTGGAGATCAAGGTGTCAAGCCGGTGACGATGGAGATCATGACATTGCTTCGATGATGGAGATCAAAAGCACAAGATGATGATGGCCATATCATGTCACATATTTTGATTGCATCTTATTTTTCTTAGTACGGCGATAGCTGAATGAAATATGCCCTAGAGGCAATAATAAAGTTATTATTTATTTCCTTATATCATGATAAATGTTTATTATTCATGCTAGAATTGTATTAACCGGAAACTTAGTACATGTGTGAATACATAGACAAAATATAGTGCCCCCAGTATGCCTCTACTAGACTAGCTCGTTAATCAAAGATGGTTATGTTTCGTAACCATAGACATGTGTTGTGGGATCACATCATTAGGAGAATGATGCGATGGACAAGACCCATCCATTAGCTTAGCGTTATGAACGTTACAGTTTCATTGCTACTGCTTTCTTCATGACTTATACATGTTCCTCAATCTATGAGATTATGCAACTCCAGAATACCAGAGGAACAGCTTTTGTGCTATCAAACGTCACAACATAACTGGGTGATTATAAAGATGCTCTACAGGTGTCTCCGAAGGTGTTTTTTGGGTTGGCATAGATCAAGATTAGGATTTGTCACTCCGTGTTTCAGAGAGGTATCTTTGGGCCCTCTCGGTAATGCTCATCACTATAAGCCTTGCAAGCAATGTGACTAATGAGTTAGTTGCGGGATGAAATATTACAGAATGAGTAAAGAGACTTGCCGGTAAAGAGATTGAACTAGGTATGATGATACTGATGATCGAATCTCGGGCAAGTAACATACCGATGACAAAGCGAACAATGTATATTGTTATGCAGTTTGATCGATAAAGATCTTCGTAGAATATGTAGGAGCCAATATGAGCATCCAGGTTTCGCTATTGGTTACTGACCGTAGAATATGTAGGAGCCAATATGCCCCCCTTTCCTACTCCCTCTCCCACTCCCTCTTGCCCCCTCTCTTCTTTGTGATGGAATCCTACTAGGACTAGTAGTCCTAGCAGGAATCCCTCTCCTTGGGCGCGCTCCTAGGGCCGACCGGCCTCCCCGTTGCTCCTTTATATACGGGGCAGGGGCACCCTAGGACACACAAGTTTCTCTTAACTGTGTGGGGTGCCCCCTCCATAGTTACACACCTCGATCATACCGTCGTAGTGCTTAGGCAAAGCCCTGCGCCGGTAGCATCATCATCACCGTCGCCACGCCATCGTGCTGATGGGACTCACCCTCGTCCTCAACTTGATCAAGAGCACGAGGGACGTCATAGAGCTAAACGTGTGCTGAACACGGAGATGTCGTATGTTCGGTACTTGATCGGTTGGATCGTGAAGAAGTTCGACTACATCAACCGCGGTATTGAAATGCTTCCGCTTTCGGTCTACGAGGGTATGTGGACACACTCTCCCCTCTCGTTGCTATGCATCTCCTAGATAGATCTTGCGTGATCATAGGATATTTTTTAAGTTACCGCGTTCCCCAATAGTGGCGTTATAAGATGATCCCTCACTAAAATTTCAAGGTATAAGTGTTCCCCCCCAAGTATGCACCGTTGCGAAAGTTCTTCGTGCTGAGACACCACGTGATGATCGGGTGTGATAGGCTCTTGCTACCTCTTGAGCACTGCGTTGGTTTTCCCTTGAGGAGGAAAGGGTGATGCAGCAAAGTAGCGTAAGTATTTCCCTCAGTTTTTGAGAACCAAGGTATCAATCCAGTAGGAGGCTCCTCAAAAGTCCCACACACCTACACAAACAAACAAGAACCTCGCAACCAACACGATAAAGGGGTTGTCAATCCCTTCACGGTAACTTGCGAAAGTGAGATATGATAGAGATAATAAGATAAGATAAATGTTTTTGGTATTTTTATGATATAGATTGGAAAGTAAAAGATGCAAATAAAAGTAGATGGGAAACTTATATGATAAAAGATAGACCCAGGGGCCATAGGTTTCACTAGTGGCTTCTCTCAAGATAGCATAAGTATTACGGTGGGTGAACAAATTACTGTCGAGCAATTGATAGAAAAGTGCATAGTTATGAGAATATCTAGGCATGATCATGTATATAGGCATCACGTCCGCAACAACTAGATCGAAACAATTCTGCATCTACTACTATTACTCCACACATCGACTGACTCCTGCCTGCATCTAGACTATTAAGTTCATAAGAACAGAGTAACACATTAAGCAAGATGACATGACGTAGAGGGATAAACTCAAGCAATATGATGTAAACCCCATCTTTTTATCCTTGATGGCAACAATACAATACGTGCCTTGCTGCCCCTGCTGTCGCTAGGAAAGGACACCGCAAGATTGAACCCAAAGTTAAGCACTTCTCCCATTGCAAGAAGGAGCAATCTAGTAGGCCAAACCAAACTGATAATTCGAAGAGACTTGCAAAGATAACCAATCATAGATAAAAGAATTCAGAGAAGATTCAACTATTTCTCATAGATAAACTTGATCATAAACCCACAATTCATCGGATCTCGACAAACACACCGCAAAAAGAGTTACATCGAATAGATCTCCAAGAAGATCAAGGAGAACTTTGTATTGAGATTCAAAGAGAGAGAAGAAGTCATCTATCTAATAACTATGGACCCGAAGGTCTATGGTAAACTACTCACAACTCATCGGAGAGGCCTTGGAGATGATGTAGACGCCCTCCATGGTTGATTCCCCCTCCGACGGAGCGCTGGTGAAGGCTCCAAGGTGGGATCTCGTGGATACAGAAGGTTGCGGCGGTGGAAATAGTTTTTCGTGGTGCTCCTAGATGTTCTCAGGGTACGTGGATATATATAGGCAAAGGAGGTAGGTCAGGGGAGCCACAAGGGGCCCACGAGGGTGGGGGCGCGCCTGCCCCCCTAGGGCGTGCCAGGCACCCTCATGGCCGCCTCATTTACTTCTTGACGTCCACTCCAAGTCTCCTGGATTGCGTTTGTTCCAAAAAGATCTCTCCGGAAGGTTTCATTCCGTTTGGACTCCGTTTGATATTCCTTTTCTTCGAAACACTGAAATAGGCAAAAAAACAACAATTCGGGCTGGGCCTCCGGTTAGTAGGTTAGTCCCAAAAATGATATAAAAGTGTAAAGTAAAGCCCATAAACATCCAAAGCGGGTAATATAATAGCATGGAACAATAAAAAATTATAGATATGTTGGAGACGTATCAAGCATCCCCAAGCTTAATTCCTGCTCGTCCTCGAGTAGGTAAATGATAAAAACAGAATTTTTGATGTGGAATGCTACCTAGCATAATTCTCAATGTAATTTTCTTTATTGTGGCATGATTGTTCAGATCCAAGTGATTCAAGATAAAAGTCCATAAAACATAAAAATAGTAATACTTCAAGCATACTAACAAGTAATCATGTCTTATCAAAATAGCATAGCCAAAGAAAGCTTATCCCTACAAAATCATATAGTTAGGCCATGCTTCATTTTCATCACACAAAATACTCCCATCATGCACAACCCCGGTTTCAGCCAAGCAATTGGTTCATACTTTTTAACGCGCTTCAGCTTTTTCAACTCTTACGCAATACATGAGCGCAAGCCATGGACATAGCACTATATGTGGCATAGGATGGTGGTTGTGAAGACAAAAAGGGAGAAGATAGTCTCACATCAACTAGGCGTATCAACGGGCTATGGAGATGCCCATTAATAGATATCAGTGTGAGTGAGTAGGGATTGCCATGCAACGGATGCACTAGAGCTATAAATATATGAAAGCTCAACAAAGAAACTGAGTGGGTGTGCATCCAACTTGCTTGCTCACGAAGACCTAGGGCATTTTGAGTAAGCCCATCATTGGAATATACGAGCCAAGTTCTATAATGAAAAATTTCCACTATTATATGAAAGTGACAACATAGGAGACTCTCTATCATGAAGATCATGGTGCTACTTTGAAGCACAAGTGTGGAAAAGAGATAGTAGCATTGTCCCTTCTCTCTTTTCTCTCATTTCTTTTTCTTTTTTTTCTCTTTTTTTATTTGGTGGGCTTCTTTGGCCTCTCTATTTTCTTCTGTGGGGACCCCGACTCATAAGTCGTGATCACCGATTGCACGTGTACAATGATCCCAGAGATCAATGCTCATTGAACACACAGAAGCTAAATAACAAGAGTCTTACATCCATACATACCGTCTTACATAAATTATGACCATTATGGTCAAGTCTTGAGTATAACTTCACAGCGGAAATCTTCGTCGATAACTTGGACCCATGCCATCTGCCTTAACCCTACAGGCATTCTGACTGGGAAAGCGTCCTAGTTCGCATGTTCGTCGCCGAAGTATTCTTCATCATATCCCGTTCTTTCAAGCCTGGCCAATAAAATAACGAGTGGCAAGCCAATGAGTACTTTGAATGTACTCGCAAGCAACCCATGTTTTGGTTCAAGATACAACAATGCATGATATAGGTAAATTTTTGCAGAAAGCTAGTTTTGAGTGCAATGGCATGTTCAACAACTTGTAAGACATGCATCAGGAGAATTGAAGTAACTATGATGACAGGTTACATATATCAACATAAATAGAGTGGGCATCAACCCAACTCAATCATGTCAAGTCCTTTGACTTGACCCAAGTAGATCTTCCCACTTATCCAAACACACACTAGTTTGTAAACATGTGGATGTAGCCCAAGAGCGGTTACCCAACTGTCCTTGACCGTGGACACGGCTATTCGAGTAGTTTTACACTATGCAGAGGTTGCACACTTTACCCACAAGATCCAGGGAACCTCCGTGTCATCCACGACCCGCGATACCTCAAGTACCCGGGGTAAGCACCCGATCACTATCTTTCCCTAGACGACACTAACAAGGAGTCCACTCGTTGTTCCGTATCCTCACGATGTACATCATACGAGACTCACTCGAGATCGTAACATCCGAGAGGGGACACAACATTGTGTCCTGTGCCCCATAAAGTTCTTGGCCGCCCTACCTGGCACGACCCCGTCCCGAGAGAGAGCACCAACTCTCCCCCGTCACTAGTAATGCAGGCTCCAAGCTAGTATCGGCCTAGGTAATCAATAATGCCCTTTCCCATATAAGGATAGAGTGGTTGCGCATGTAAGGTTGGAATAACGGTCGCAACTTAAACCAATCCATTTTAAAAACAACACACACACTTGCCTCGGTACACCACTTCGTCATCAAGTGGCTACCCAACTCATCATCTCCCCCGGGCATAGGTGGCACCCGATGGGGTTTTCGAAAAGTCTTTTGAAAATACTCTGTCTCCATCACCATGCATATCCCCGTCCCTTTTTGGTAGCACTACTTAGCATCCTATCTACCCCCACTGGCATAAACCTCATAAGAAGGTAGGGTCACGCACAATGCAAGTATCAACGAGGAAGTACGGTGGCAAACCATCAAAGTGGTTACCACCTCATCATGATTCCGTTGCAACAACAATATGGTGCTATATGACATGCATAAAAAGGGTTTCATAGACATGGTCAAAGGGCTGCTTGCCTTGGTCTTCAAGTTCTTAAAATCCTTCTCCTTCTTCTTCTTCAGCAACTTCGTCCAGTACGGGATCTAATTGTCATAAGAAAATAACGAGAAAATAAGGCAATAGTAAAACAGAAAAACCAAAGTGCTCAGAAAAATGTCAACTTGTTTTTGTTAAATATTAGGGTGAAAACTAAGAAGGGGAAAATTCCTAGTTTTGGATTTGGAGTAGCAGAATGGAAGAAATGGATTTACAAAGGTATATTTAAATGCTTAAAATCACATTTAAATATTTACAGTGAAGAAAAGTTTGTTGGATTTGAATAAAAGTTGCACCATTAAATAGGTTGCAATATTTCAGGAATTTAGGAGTTGGAATTAATTTATTTGGACAAATATTTAAATCTGTGGAATTTTTGGAAGGGTGACAGAAAAAGAAAAAGGGGAAGGGGCACTGTGCCTGCTGGGCTAGAATAGCCGCAGGGCAGCGGCCCAGCCAGCGACGCGGCCCAGCCGAGTCGACACGCGCGTGCGCGCCAGATTTTTAAACCTGACGGGCGGGGCCCGACATCAGTGAGAGAGGGCGCGGGAGAGGGAGATGACAGAGAGGCTGACAGGTGGGGCCCCTTGTTAGGGTCGTCGTCAACCCTTGTCCGACGGTGCTGAGGCTTAACGGCGACGATGCAGGGCATGACGTGCTTGGCCAAGGGCAGGGACAGACTCAACGTGGTGTCGCCGTTCGGGTGGAAGTGGAACCGGTCGCCGAGGTGGCCTGGTTCGCCAACGACGAGGTCACGCGGCGGAGGGGCTTCGGCCGGCGGTGGTTCCAGCCGTTTCCGGTGGCTACAGAGAGGGGAAACAAGGGGAAAAGATGAGAGAGCTGCAGGGGTTCCAGATCAAGAGGAAAGAGGGCCGGGGACGACCTGTACCTCGCGAACTCCGGCGAGCCGAAGCGGCGGAGCTCGAGCTTGATCTCGAGCTCGGGCGGCTCTGGAGAGGAACTGGGGGTGCAGGGGGATGGTTTGGTGGTGAAGAGAGCGAGTGGTGAGGAGAGTTGAGCTCGGGGGGGTCCCTTAAATAGGCGAACGGCGTGGTGCCGTGGACCCGTGCACCGGCGAGCTCCTGCTCGTTGCCACAGGGCTCGGGAGGAGCTGGCGCCGTGTCTGGGGTGTTGCTGGGCGTGGACTACGCCGAGGGGAGATAAGGGAGAGAGCGGGGAGGGGTCAGAGACGCCGCACGTGTGAGGCCGCTCATTGGAGCTCTTGGGCGGCCGGCGCGCGTGTGAGCTGAGGCGAGAGGAGGGAGAGGGAGGAGCGGGACCACGCTGTGGCATGTTGCGGACGTTGAGGAGCATCGTCGGGCGCGCTGGGGAGGCCCGAGGTGGCCGGAGGTGCTTGGCAGGGGGCGGCTATAGTGCGGGAGTGCACTATAGCGTGCTCCAGAGCGTGCATATGGCCGGCATGGCCATTTTTCTAGCGCTCTGGGCTTGGCCTGTAGTGTCTGGGGGCTCTAGGGGGAAGTAAACAAGTGGGGAGGGGCATTGGATGCCCTGTATAGCCAGTAGGAGAAGAGAGAGGTAGAAGAAGGGGGAGAGAGGGGCTGTCCAGGGAGGTAAATGTGGTGGTTTCACCCCTCAATCATTGAGCTGAGATGCAGCCATTGTTACTGGAGGTAGAGGAGGACTTGGAGGGGCTGTGGTAAAAAGTGGAGGCCATGGAGAAGAGTGGAAGTGGTCAAAACAGGGGTTTTAGTAAAATGGCAGAAGGTGTTTGTTGCTGGTTTGGGCCAGAAGATGAACTCCTCTTGTCATGAGGCTTGACAGGGTCAAAGTCATGATATAATAATAGGCTCCACCAAGGTTGAGTCCATTTGGGCAAAGTTGCCAATGCCACTTTTGTAAACCCTAGAAATCAGCAGAAATGGACTTTCCAAGATTTAGTCATGCAAATCTGTTCTCCTTGATTCACCACTTGGTGTAGTGTCATCATTTGAGGTTATGAACATTTTCACAAAAGTTGAGATCAAAAGGAGAAAGTTTCCAATGTAGAGTTGTTCAAATTTGGTTCTGGACAGGAAAGGTTTTGGGGTACTTTGATCAATATAACATTTTCTCCAACTTGTGCCATTTGGTCTAGATGAATGATTAGACCATTTGAGCATGTTCACAAGGTTTGAGAACATTTGGACATGTTTGGCAATGTAAAGTTGCTCAAACTTCAAAATGGACAGAAATGGTTTTGAGGGGATTTCATGGGGTTATACTATTCTCCATGACATGATACTTGTCAAGATCATCAAACATGTCATATGTGACATGATAGAATTTTGTTGGAATTTTTGGAGAATATTTCCTTTGTAAATATTTCAAAAGCTTGAAATACCCAGAAAGAGTTTTTGAGGGATTTGACCAATATTTTGAACATGACCATGTGTTGAAACTCTTATATATGGACAATATATGTCCACTGAGTTTCCCTGATTTTTGTAAAATATTTTTTAAAACAATAAAATATTTTTCCCTATTAAAGACCATTTCTGGCCTCAAGAAAAATATTTTAAATAAAATAGGAAAATAACTTTTAAAATTATATTTTTGTGGTTTATGGGAGTCCTACATCTAATAGGATTCAAATATACCTTTTGAATGATTTTTCACACCCCAATTCAAGTACTTGTAGTGCAAACCTCAACTCAGGGGTTTTTGAAAAACTAATTTTTGAAAATACTATTTGCCAAATTATTTTTATAAGAAAATACTATGTTGTACTATACACATGGTATGATCATTGGGCATAAGTTTTGGATCAAGGAAAGGAAGTATAGAAGGTTAAGCTATGTTGACTTTTAAGAGCACTTGAAAACACAGAGAGAAACCAACTCAAAAAAATATCAAATAATGCAAAAGTTTTTGTCAAACCACATTTTATCATGATTTATCATCTTAAGTGTTGTGCCATGAAAATCAGGGTGTGACAGACCTACCCCCCTTACAAGAATATCGTCCCCGAGATTCCCAAACTAGGCGTGGAAAGGAATACAAAAACTTGGATCTGGGGTAGTCTTCAAGTCCTCATGTTGCTTGTGCTTCCGTGTAGTGCTCCATTGAGCTTGAAGTACTTGATGGTGTGGCTTCATGTATGACGCTCTTCTTGATCCAGGTTGCTAATGGGTAGCTCGCGGTAGGTTAGGTTGGGCTAGGGGTCGATGGCTCGGTGGTTAATGCCCTCGTAGAGATCGGGCAAGTTAGGAAGTTGGAAACACTTCCGGGGTTGTGATGCATGGAAGCATTGTGCACATCAGGTAACTCAGGTGGCAACTACAGCTGGTAACTGTCTTCTCTTCGTCTCGTAGTGATCTCAGAGGGGGTTGTTAAATCTTGGAGTGATCTCGAAGGGGGCCGATGAATCTTGGTGTGGGTCTCCTTGTCATGGAAATGCTTGGTTCCTTAGAGAGGAGTGGCTTGCAGATACACCTGGTCTTCGAGGCAGATGTTTACTTCTTGATGATGGTGGTAATTCTTCCTCCTTGGTATGGCGGTCTTCAAATGTTCCTTGACTAGCTCAATGATTCTTCTTCCGTCTTCGGGTAGACAAGTATGTCATCAAAGAAAGATGACAACTAACTTGTCCAAGCCCTCCATGAAGTCTATGGGGTACGTAAAGTGGGCTGGGGAATTAGTGGTGGTCTTGTTGAGTGTGGGCCAAGGTGGTTCTAGATCTAGTGTCAAGGCCCTAAAGTCCTGATCCGACCATGTTGTAGCTTGGTAGGGCTTAAGGGTTTCAGGGATTCTAGTGTGCGAGTGGATGTTTATCATCCCATCCTTGAGCACAGTTTCTGAGATGCCAATTGTGCTATCTAGTCCTTTAAACAAATCACATCATATCACTGATAGTATCATTTTGTATAGGTCAACTCCAATCATCACTCATGTGATTCATATCCTCATGACTCCCAAGAGGAGGTCTAACAAAATCATATATGTCTACAGTCCCCAAACTCATGTGTGTGGCTACCCCTAAAAATCCATGGGTAGAGCATACAAGCTTCCAAGCTGGAATTAAAACAGGACAATCCAAGTGCTCATCCTACTCTTCCAAGGTCCATGCTAGTGCATCTCTATCCTAAGGAAACACGTCGTATGCCACTCCAAAATCTTGTTTCCTTTTCTATGAATCAACTCCAACAACCCGTTAACTTCCATTAATCACTACATAATCCATTAGTTCTACAAATCCAACACCTATGCTGGTGTTCCACATGATCTCCTAAAGTCCTTATAATCCCCAATACTTGAAAGGGCTACCTTACTATAGTCAGTCCACCAATTCCCGTTATTGTGATCTAGTAATACTCCAAGGTCAAGCTCACAAAGATGCCTAAATAAACTCCGACAATTAGTCCATTCTCCTAGTTTATCGTCCACCGAGAAACATGGTATCAATGATCGAGATCATCAGTCTAAATCCAATTTACTCCGAACCATGTAGACATACTCAACATCTATATTCAACTAGAATCACCTACTTAAATCCAAATCTGTGGTCCAACGAGAATTCCTACATGTTCCCCCAAGTCATTTACGTAATATCAACTGTCTCCTATCAATATCACATGGCTAAGTTAAATCCAAATACTTCTAAGAATTCCAGCTTGCGAACACAATTATCCTACTAAATCCAATTTACTCACGGGTGATGAAAGCTATGCTAATCTATACTCATGATCCCACCAAGTTCACCTATCAACAGGAAAACCTTATAATCCACCAAATAGTCTCGGACGATTCCTCAAAGTCATTGATATAAACTCACCAAGTCATTTGTCCTCTGTTCGTACATCCTCAAATTGGTCTTTCCTATGGCATCGTCAGTTCTGGTGCTATATTAGGATGATAATGTGCTCATTCACTATGTCCACTAGTTCCATAATGAACCCAGTGTCGTGCAAGGTTACGAAGGCTTAATTGGTTCTCTTGCAATACTGCGGGTTAAGCACATGGTGAAGGATTTGAGCTGGGGTACCTCGTTGTCGGGGAAGCTGATCCACGAACACCTATGGGGACAGACGGACCGAGCCCCTTTCGGTTCAGCAGGGGGCGGAGATCGCACGAAGAGCGGATCGAGGCGAAGCACACGAGCAGTTTACCCAGCTTCGGAGCTCTCCAGAGAGATAATACTCCTACTGCTGCTTGTCTGATTGTATTGAGTTCTTGCTCGGGAGCGCTGAGTGCTATAGTACACACGAGCTGCTAACGAGACCGAGCGTGAGTGTTTTCTGGCCTTCCAACCCCCCTCTATGTTGCGCATGGGCCTCCTTTTATACGCACAAGGGGTCACCGACAGGTGGCAACGTAGACAAGGGTAAAAATGGAAAAAGAGGGGTGGTTGGTACAGCTACCCGTACGGTGCATCGTACCTAACCCTGACGGCAGGGGACAAAGGCATTAAATGCCCATCTGCGTCGCCCAAACAGTGTAAAAAAGGACCATCAGGGACGCCACCACTTGCCATGATGGCAATCTTGTCAGCGTCGCATGCCACCGCGCACCGCTGGCTGCACAGCCTCTCGCCATGCGCGCCTGGAAAGGCCCCAGGGCGACACGTTGGTGGATGTGCTGGAGCGTGGGTACAGAGTGGTCGCTTGCCGCGGCAAGCGCCTTGCCGCGGTCGTTGTCTTGTCGCGTCCGGAAGCTTGTCGCTCACCGGGCCTTGCCGGGACGCGCGGCGCGTCACGGCAAGTTCCTTGAGATGCCTTGGTTGGCCTTCCCGGCAAGCTCCTCTTGCCGGGGCCTTGTCTCCATGGCTTGAATACTTTGTTCTTGAATGGCTCCAAAGGAACCACGGAGGACCTTGGCGGTCACCCGGCAAGCCTTGCCGCGGGGCGCTGCAACTGCCCGTGCACTAGTTCGGGATACTAGGGTACCCCTACTCTAGTACACCGACGGGAGCCCCCGGGCCTGGGCCACACACAGTGCCGAGCGCTGTTGGACCAGGCCCAAAACAGGGCACAGGCACGCGCGGCCTAGGTTACGCCGTATCTTACTCCGTATCCACCGCGCCCTCCCCCAACGGCACGCGTCGAATGCGGCGTCGTGGGAGAGATCGTGGGTGGTTTCTTTATTCGGAAGGACGAAACGTCCGCCCCCTCCCTCTTTATAAGCAGGTGAAACAGGGGCAGTTCGCCCATCTCGCCGGTTGTTACTCCAATTTCACAAATCTCCGCCGCTCCCTCCCTTCTTCCCGAAGCTGAAAGAGAGCAGCGTTCCGCCCCCCATTGCCACCAGCACCACCAACGCCGTCGATCTCCCCCACCACCTCCGCCATGGCTCCGAAAGCCGACAAGGGGAAGGGCGTGAAATCTATCGAGGCGCAGCGGCTCGTGACGCTGCGAAAGGAGCGGGCCATCTTCCCCCCTCAGCTTGGCGCGAAGGAGCTGAGGGAGTACTACTACCTCTTCTGGTCGACGGAGACGCGAGCGCATCCGCGCACGAAGGTACTCCCGACTGCCGCTTCGGAACTGGCTCCAAATGGTTATCCTTTCTTCGTGCTTTTCTTCTACTGCGGGCTCTGCCCGCCCTTCTCTGAATTTTTCTGTGACATCATGAACACCTACGGGTTCCGCCTCCTTGACTTCACCCCCAATGCCGTTCTGACCATGGCAGTTTTCGCACATCTCTGCGAAAACTTTGTCGGAGTCCACCCAAACGTAGCTCTTTTTCGCCACTTCTTTATGCCCCGGGTCGAGAGAGGAGAGCCTCTTGCCGGCGGGATCGCCTGGATCTCGAGAGTCGGCAAGAAGGAAGCTTATCTGGAGGGAGAGCTCCGCAGCAAGTGGGAGGAATGGAGAGCAGAGTGGTGCTGGATTGTCGAGGAGAACCCGCAGCCATTTACTGCCCTGCGCCAAGCCCCAATAGTGCGTGGAAATGATTGGAGCAACGTGGCCCCAGAAGACGACATGCTGAAGATTGCCGTCACCCGGATCCTACGCCTCAGGCTTGCCGGGCTCACCGTAGGCACCGTTGGCGCATATTTTCTTTGCCGCCGCGTCGCCCCCTTGCAGGAGAGGAGGAGACCCGCCTGGGAGTTCCAGAACTCAGCGGATATCATGAGGCTGCGCCCGGGCCTCAACTTCAACTTCACTGTCCTGGAGCTGGACGCGATGCTTCTGGAGCTGTTCAAGCGCGATCCTCAACATCCATTCATGTTGCCGAGGGGTGTCATCCCGTTGTGCAACAACTCCTCGCTCGACCACATCCGTGCAATGATGCCGCTGTGCGACTCGCACGGAATTGTCCCAACTTGGCAAGAGCCGGCAGACGCCGTCGTGCAGGAGTTCTTTGACGGCTTGGTTGAAGTGCCGGTCTGCTCCGACGAGCAGAAAAGCCTCACCCGCGACACCACCGATGCGGAGATGCAGCGCATCGCCACCAGGCTAGAAGAGGCGGCGGCAGCAGCTGCCACGGGCGAGTTTGGGTTCACCGTGGAGGAGGCAGAGGTAGCAGAGGCGGCAAGCCTTGTCGAGCGAGAGGAGTTCGCCGGCGAGGAAGAGCTTGCCGGGCCTCAAGAAGAGTCGAGCGAGCCCGGCGAGGGAGAGCTTGTCGGGCCCGAACCCTCAGATAGCTTGCCACAAGCGGAGCCCCCAGCTGCACCAAGAAGGCGTCTCCGCAAGGCCGGGGACGTAGCGGGGCGGCAAATGAGTCAACAGCCGCCGAGCCGCGCGACACACTCTACCGCGGCAAGTACTGTTGCCGTGGGAGCGCCTCACGCCGCTGCGGCAACTGGGGCGGGGTCTTCTCGGTCCACCGCTACTGCCCCTGCCAAGCGGGCAAGGGAACCTACTCCTCCGCCTCGTCGCACCGGAGGCGAGCCGGACTTTGATCTCTCCGTGCTCAGCTCCGATGAGGAAGAAGAAGAGTAAGATTCTTCGCTGTTCTTGTAGTTCTTCAATTTGGTTGCTTTGTCTTGTATCTGACTTGCTTTACTCTGTACCTATTCCTTTTCAGGACGCTGGCCCAGAGAGCGGCGAAGAGAGCCAAGGCCCCAGTGATTGTCATCGAGGATGATCCCATTGCGACGGCAGGGGACATGTCCGAGACCACCATGCCGGAGCCGGCAACTATTCCCCAAAGCAGCCCCCAGCGCAGCCCCCAGTGTAAGTATATGGTTTACTTCCTGCTGTCTGGTGCGCATGGGTGCTCTTTCTTTGCTGATATCTGACTGCTGATTTGTGCAGGAGCAGAGCAGCCTCACCAAGAGTGCCCGGAAGCCGCTCCTGAAGTGCCATCTGCTTCGACTACACCGCCAAGGGAGGATTCCCCGGCAAGGGAGTGTTCTCCGGCAAGGGAGAATTCTCCGGCAAGGGACAGTTCTCCGGCAAGGGACAGCGCCAGCGACCCTCCGGTGGTTGAGACCACGACTGCAGGTCCTAGTACAAGTAAGCCACTTGCTTGAAAACTTCCCTTTGGTTCTTCCTCTGATTTTCTTTTTTGCATATTTGCTTGACTCCTCTCCCTTTTTCGTTCGTCAGATCCACCTGCCACGGAACCGATGGAAACCGAGGTCGCCGGCGAGGAGGGCACGCGCGGCGACACCGACGACGCCGTTGCCACCGAAGGAGAAGCCGGCGCTGATGATCCCGCCGGCGAAGAGGCTGCCAAGGCTGCCTCCGCAGAAGCTGGCGAGGGATCCGGCGATCGCACTGACGGCCCCGAGGCCGCAGGAGCGCCAGGCGCTGCGCCGACCGCCGATCCCTCCGCCGCTGCTGCAGAGCCAGGCTCCAAAGAGCCCCAGCCCGGCGCCTACTTGAAGGCCGGCGATGGCATCTTCATCAAGCTCCCCTGGGCGTCAAGCTCCAGGGCGCCGGTCAAAGGAGAGATTCTGGATGGAGAGGTGCTCGCCTCCGCTGCTGATATTGGTCGACGCGCCAAGCAGCAGCAGCGACGAGCCTAAGGAGGAGCGGCTGCTACGGAAGCTGCTGTCGCTCTACCGCGCCCGACAAGCCAAGCTGGCATCCCGAGAAGCACTTGTCGCAAAGGCGGGAGTGGACATCGAGAAGCGGGCGGAGGAGCTCCGGCGCCTCAGACAGGAAGCTCTCTGGTCCCTGGCAGAGGAGCGGGAGCGACTCACCGAGGAGCGGAAAGCCTTCCTCCTCGAGAAGGCCGAAGTTGAAGAGCAACAGCGGCTTGCTGCCGAGAAGCTGTTTGCGCAGGAAGGAGAGTTGGTGCAGCGCAAGGTCAATCTTGACAGCCACGAGGAGGAGCTTGCCGCGCACGAGCAAGCAATTGGCGGGGCTCTCAAGGAGGCAAAGGATGCTGCCGTAGCTGTCGAGGCCACCAAGAAGGAGCTGGAGACGAGGGTGGCGCAGCTGGAGGCCGACCTCAAGGCGAGCGGCGAGGAGCTCGCTGCGCTCAAGCATGAGCGCGAGAAGGATGTTGCCGCTCATGGTGAGCTGCAGGGTCTTCTCGCTGAGAGGAGCAAGGAGCTTGGCGCCGCCAAGGACTCCAATGCAGATCTCGAGTTGAAGCTGGCTACTTTGACTCAGACGCTGGACGGCGCCAGGGAGCGGGAGGTGGCCTTGTCAGAGAAGATCAAGGCCGACGAGGCGCTGCTGGCGAGTGCTACTGCCGCCCAGGACGCTTTTAGGGAGACTGTGGAACACTGGACTGAGGGTCTGGTGAATGTTGCCGTAGCCATCAACGGGGAGCTGGCGCAGTTGGGGATGGAGGATCTCGGGTACTCCTCCGATGAGCACCTCCAACCCAGCGCCAAGCTCAGCTTGTTCTTCAAAGGCGTGGCGACGGCACTCCAGCGACTCCGGGAGAAGATCCCAAAGCAGCTGGCCGACGAGTCGTGCAAGATCTGCGCGGGAGTTCTTCAGAAGGTGCTGGTGAAGGTGGCCTTCCGCAACCCAGGCCTCAACCTCACCAACGTCCTCAGGTCCCTGCCTCCGGATGCTAATCTAGAAGCGCTCAAGGCCCTTGTCGCACCCATTGTGGACAAGGTGAGCGAGATCAAGAGGGTTGAGGGCGATCGCATAGATTAGGCCGCCCGTTTTCTCTTTTTCTTGCCGCTGTTGGTCATGTTATGAGAACAATCTATTAGAGCTGCGACAAGTTATCTTGTAATATAACTCTATTTTGGGTAGAGATTGCTGTGTTATTTCCTTTACTTGATTCCTTCCTTCGTATGTTTTTGCCCTACGCTTTTAGGGAACTTGTCGGCGCAGGCACCCTAGCCGCGAGCGCTGAGTGCGGGACATCAGCAGCCTGCTGGCGGCGCCGCTATCGACAAGAAACCTTGTCGCAACTAGTCGCAGCTCACTTAAGTTGTTGAGCGGACTCGAAACAAAGTAAGGGCGCAACTAGCTACGAGTTGGTTCCTCCGCGCACGGGTTTCCCATACAAAGTACGGTCGTTCGAGGAAGATAACTTAAAAATTTAAAACTGATTGCTCAAACTTTGGCAACTTAGCTTTTTTGTCGTTTGCTTTCCGGTAAGGCGAAACTTCCTTGAACGATGCCTGGTCCACACCATTATCTTCTCCTTTCCCCCCGACAAACTTGTGTGCGAGGGAACCTTCCTTTCCTTTTTGAGAAAAAGAAAGAAGAGAAAATAAAGATATGGAGCCCTTCGGCTCGTTATTTCTTACCGGGGGTAGGTGCTGCACAAAGTGTCAGATAACGCATGCAAAGATAGTAGAAAGCATGAAATTGACAAGATGTGCGGAGCACATGAGGTTTACTTATGCACGGGGTCTGCGCCCGGCTTTGTACAAAGGATTACATGCAACATCGGCAATACTTGTACAAAAGGTGGTTGCCGGAATAGGTTCCGGCAACCGCGCCCTATGGGTAAAACTTACGAAGATGCTCAATGTTCCAGGAGTTGCTCACCGGAAAGCCATCTTCGGTCTCAAGGCGGACAGCGCCAGGCCTCGTGACTCATTTCACCCAGTAAGGGCCTTCCCACTTTGGCGTCAACTTGTTGGAATTCTTGGCGGACTGAACGCGTCGAAGAACAAGGTCGCCTTCCTCGAAACTTCTGGCATTAACTTTGTGGCTATGGTAGCGGCGCAAAGCTTGCCGGTATCGAGCAGCTCGTACAGCAGCCTGAAGACGGTCCTCCTCAAGGAGCAGCGCGTCATCTTGCCGCAGCTGCTCTTGCTCAAGCTCATCATAAGCGAGCACTCGAGGTGACCCGTATACGAGTTCCGTGGGGAGAACTGCCTCTGCTCCATAGACTAGAGCGAAAGGTGTCTGGCCAGTGGCTCGATTTGGCGTTGTTCTGATCGACCAAAGAACCACCGGCAGCTCCTCAATCCAGTTCTTTCCGCACCTGTGCAGCCTGTCGAAAGTCCTGGTCTTGAGCCCGTGCAACACTTCAGCATTTGCCCTCTCCGCTTGACCGTTGTTTCTTGGATGAGCAACAGAAGCGAAGCAGACCTTGGCGCCAAGATCTTGGACGTACTGCATGAAGGTGCGGCTCGTGAATTGTGTGCCGTTGTCGGTGATGATCTGTTAGGGATCCCGAAGAGGCAAACAATCGACTGGAAGAACTTGACTGCTGACTGTGCTGTCACCTTCCTCACTGCTTCCACTTCCGGCCACTTTGGGAACTTGTGGATTGCAACGTACAAGTACTCAAAGCCCCCGACATCTCGGGGAAAGGGGCCGAGGATGTCGAGCCCCCAGACGAAAATGGTCAGGATAAAGGGATCGTCTGGAGAGCTTGAGCTGGCTGGTGTATCTGCTTGGAATGGAACTGGCACGCTTCACACTTGGTTACTTGTGCAGTTGCATCCTGGAGGGCTGTCGGCCAAAAGAAACCTTGTCGAAACGCTTTGCCGGCAAGTGCTCTTGCGCCAATGTGGTGACCACATATGCCTCCATGTATCTCTGCCAACAGCTTTTGTCCGTCTTCCTGGTGAATACACTTCAATTTCACGCCGTTGAGTCTTCTTCTGTACAGTGTGTTGTCGACAAACTGGTACATACTTGACTGCCGGGCTACTCTTTCCGCTTCTTCTTGCTCTTCGGGAAGTTCTCCTGTCTGAAGGAAACGGACAATCTGCTGTGCCCATGCTGGAGCTTGCGGCTCGACAACAAGGACTAAAGGCACATCTGCTGCTGCGGAAACATCCGCTTCTACGGCAAGAACCTGCGGTTCAGTCGGAGCTTGATGTTCCCCGGCAAGCTTGCCAGAGCAAAACTTGTCGGGAGCGTCTGCTACGACGGAACAAACCCTAAGGCTTGCCGGAGCAGATTGCTCCTCAGCACCCTTGGTGTTGATCTTGACGACCTTCTTGGCGGCGGCTTCGGGGACTCTGCCGGAAAATAATCACCAGAAATCAACTTCCTCTTCTTGCTCTGTCCAGTTGATGGTGTTACAGATGGTTGAGTCAGCTTGAGCACAAAGATCCCTGGTTCCACAGGTAACTTAAGCGCGGCGCACTTTGACAGGCCATCGGCAATGTCGTTCTGAGCTCTTGGAACATGTTCCATCTGCAGGCCGTCAAAGTGCTCTTCTAGCTTTCTTACTTCATCAACGTAGGCTTCCTTCAACGGACTCTGATAATTCTTGTTCACTTGGCGGACGACAAGCTGTGAGTCACCCCTGACAATGAGCTTCTTGATCCCAAGGTCTGCTGCGATCCTAAGACCGGCAAGCAAACCTTCATACTCTGCGGTATTATTCGTTGCTTGCTCCTTGGGGAAATGCATCTGGACTACGTACTTGAGGTGCTCTCCGGTGGGTGCAACAAGTAGCACGCCCGCACCGGTGCCTTGCAGCGAGAAAGCACCATCAAAGTACATCAGCCACTCTTTGCTTGCTTCCTTGACGGGGATGCTCATTTCTGGGATTTCTTCATCTTGTGTTGGCGTCCATTCTGCTATGAACTCTGCCAATGCTTTGCTTTGGATAGTTGAAGTGCTTTCAAACTTAAGGCCGAAGCTCGACGGTTCCAGTGCCCACTCGACAATCCTGCCTGTTGCTTCTGGATTCTGCAGTATCCTCTTCAGCGGAAAACGAGTGACGACTGTGATCTCATGTGCTTGGAAGTAATGGAGCAGCTTTCTCGAGGCCATGAGAAGGCCAAAAAATGAATTTCTGCACACCGGAGTACCTTGATCTAGCTCCCTGCAGGAGGGAACTGACAAAGTAAACTGGGCGCTGCACCATTCTTTTCTGCATCTTGTCACGCTCCTGCGCAGATCCATCTATGTCGGGACCAGAGCTTGCCGGTGAAGTCCCCTGCTTGTCGCTGGATGCATCTGCCGTGGTTGCTGGCTCATCATCTGCCTCCCTCTCTGCTACTAACGCAGCACTAACCACTTGATTGGTTGCTGCTATATATAGCAGCAACTTCTCTTGTGGCTTAGGTGCGACAAGTGTTGGAGCAGAGGACAGGTATCTCTTTAATTCCTGCAGCGCAGCCTCCGCCTCCGGAGTCCATTTCATTGGACCTGCCTTTTTCAATATTTTGAAAAACGGCAGGGCGCACTCAGCAGACCTAGAGATAAACCTGCTGAGAGCAGCTACGTAATCGGCAAGTCTTCGTACATCCTTGACGCACTTTGGTGCTTCAATCTGCTCAATGGCCTTGATCTTGTCGGGATTGGCTTCAATTCCCCGCTGAGACACGAAGAACCCGAGAAGCTTGCCGGAGGGGACTCCAAACACACACTTCTCGGGGTTAAGCTTGAGGTTGATCTTGCGCAGATTTGCAAAGGTTTCATCTAAATCTTGAATTAGAGTCGCCTTGTCCTTGCTCTTGACCACTATGTCATCCATGTAGGCTTCCACATTTCTGTGCATCTGTGGCTCAAAAGCGTGATGGTCTACCCTTGCAAATGTTGAACCAGCATTCTTTAAACCGAAGGGCATCCGTACGAAACAGTATGTGCCACATGGGGTGATGAATGCGGTCTTCTCCTCATCCTCTTCTGCCATGAAGATCTGATGGTATCCTGAGTATGCATCAAGAAATGAAAGCAAGTCACATCCGGCCATGGAGTCAACAATCTGGTCGATGCGCGGCAAGGGAAATGGGTCTTTGGGACAAGCTTTATTGACATCGGTAAAGTCAATGCAAAGCCTCCATTTCCCGTTTGCCTTGCGCACGACTACAGGATTGGCCAACCACGTAGGATGGAGCACTCCTCTGACAAGGCCTGCTGCTTCCAATTTCTTGATTTCTTCTGCGATGAATTCTTGGCGCTCCACTGCCTGTTTCCTGACTTTCTGCTTGACGGGTCGCGCATGAGGACAGACGGCAAGGTGGTGCTTGATTACTTTCCTGGGAACACCGGGGATGTCAGACGGTTGCCACGCAAACACGTCGACGTTCGCCCGCAGGAAAGCAATGAGCGCGCTTTCCTATTTAGGGTCGAGAGTGGCACTGATGGTGAAGGTACCACCAGTGCCGTCCTCCTTGGCGGACGCCTTCTTGGTCTCTGGTGGAGCTGCCATTGTCTTCTCACACTTGCCGGTGGAGCTCGATGGTGCATCCTCGATGGTAGCGCAGCACTCCGAAGAGGTGCGCTTGCCGGAGTGGGCATCAGAACTCTTGCCGGACTTGATCTTCTTCTTCGCCCCGGAAGCTTCAACGGCAAGTGACTTGCGATCTGTTGCGGCTGCTGCTTCCCGGTAGATCTTGTCGGCGCAGATAAGAGCATCCTTCTTGTCGCCAGGGACAGAGATGACACTTATCGGGCCTGGCATCTTCAGTATGTTGTAAGCATAGTGAGAGGCTGCCATGAATTTGGCGAGTGCTGGACGGCCGAGTATCCCGTTGTAAGGCAATGGAAAGTCAGCAACGTCAAAAGTGACCCTCTTAGTCCTGAAGTTCAACTCGCTGCCAAATGTTACCGGCAACGTGATCTTTCCCTTCGGCTTGCTCCTTCCCAGATTGATTCCTTGGAACGTGCCGGTCTCTTCGAGCTCGCCATCGGGGATCTGGAGTTTCTGGAGTATCGCGGAGGAGATCAGGTTCAAGCCGGCCCCGCCGTCAACTAACATCTTAGTGACTTTGAGGTTGCGGATAGTTGGTGAAACCAACATCGGCAAGCACCCGACCGCAGTTATGCGATCAGGGTGGTCCTCAATATCAAAGATGATAGGCGTGTTGGACCATTTCAGAGGCTTGCGTGACTCGATGGGTGGTTCTGCCGCATTGACTTCTCGCACCCACTGCTTGAGCTGGCGGTGTGAAGTATGCAGAGAAGCACCACCGTCAACGCACAGGACCTCTATGGCTTTCTGAAACTCCTGCTCATCGGTCTCGTCATCATCCATATCTTCATCGTCGTCGTCATCTCCGTCCTTGTCGCGGCCGCGGGGAGGTCTGTCTCCTTGCCGCTGCTTGGCCTTGCCGCGGCGTCCTCCTCGGCCGAGACGTTTCTTGCCCGCTCCTCCAGCACCTTCCTGGGCTTTCTCCTTATCGCGTCGCTCGTATTCAGCCTTTTGCTGCTCGACAAGCAGCTCGACCTTCTTGCAGCTCTGGAGGTCATGGCCCTTGGTGCGGTGGATCTTGCAGTACTACTTGTTGGTGCCATCCTGCTTGTCGGCGACCGCCACAGCCTGGTAGTTGGCGCCTGCTGCAATCTCCTTGCCGGAGCTACCAGCTTTGGCTTTCTTGGCGCCACCTCCATTGCCGGACTGCTCAACGACTAGCACATCTTTGCCTTTTTTTTCCTGTTATTCCGCCGCCGGTTTTTTCTTGCCGGGGCAGTCTCCTCACTATCAGATCCTCCTGCTCCTATATTCTCTCCGGGGAGTTTCCTCCCTTCCTCAGCACGTGCACACTTGTCGGCCAGGGCATATAGCTCACTGACGTCTTTGATCTTGCACATTGCCATATCCTCCCCCATTCTGCGGTTTCGCACGTTCTGGTGGAACGCGCTGATTACCGTGGCAGGGTGAACATCTGGGATGTTGTGCTGTACACGGCTGAATCTCTGAATATACTTGCGCAGGGACTCTCCTTCCTTCTGGGCGAGCAGATGAAGGTCGCTCTCTTGGCCATGAGGCTTGTGGCCGCCTGTAAAGGCGGCGACAAACTGATGGCATAGGTCTGCCCAAGAGGATATGGAGTTGTCCGGCAAGTGCATGAGCCAGGATCTGACGTTGGGCTTGAGCACCAGCGGGAAGTAGTTGGCAAGGATCTTGTCATCCCGTCCCCCGGCAGCTTGCACCGCGATGGTGTAGATGCTGAGGAACTCCGACGGATGCGACTTGCCGTCGTACTTCTGTGGTACATCTGGCTTGAAGTTCTGTGTGCTGGGCCACTGGACTTGCCGCAGCTCATGAGTGAACGCAGGGCAACCTACCGCGTACGGCAGGTCGCCTAGTTCCCCTGGCGCATGCATGTCGACAGAGGGCCCAGCGCGCTGGTCGGATTGACGTCGCACTTCTCTTTGGCGCTCGATGCGAGTGCAAGCGTCTTCTTGCTGTCGTTCGTGAAGAACTTGGCGCTGATCGCGACGAGCTCGTGGATCCGATGATGCAGTGGAGTCATTGTCGAGGTGGATCCGGCGAGTCGGCGATCTTGGCCTTCGGGGTGGAGAGTGCATGGTGGTCTCACCCCCACCGGTTTCGTCAACATCGGCTCGTGCCTGGCGGTCCTGCCGCGGCCGCGATGTACTCGGCTGCCGCGGAGTGTCGCCGTTGGCGAAGCCGATGAGACTTTGAATGGTGGCCCTCCATCCGTCAATCTTGTCTTCCGTTGGAGGGTAATCTAGGAGCAGTTGAGCTCGCGCCAAAGCTTCTGCTGGAGTGGTGGGAGGCAGTGGCGAACGGTGCGAGGAGCGGGATATGCTCGGACTTCTAACTATGTTAGAAGGAGCAGTATCCCGTCCAGGCGACCGTGTCTTGCTCGTGTCAGCATGTTGGCGTGCATGCTGGTCTTGAGCACCCCGAGATCCACCAGCTCGATCTTGGCCCAACAGACGTATGGTACTGCGAGTACCATGACGCTGTCGGTCCTGCGCCTCCTGAGATGGGCGCGGAACATGTACGGACGCCGAGGTCTGCGCAGCCTTGTCCTTGGACCTGGCAGCGCCGTGAGCTCCCTCGTCCATGTCCGTTCTTCCGTTGGCGTCTACCCCACCACTCATTTGCTCCGGTGGTGGTGGGATCGATGTGGACGGAACAGCTGCCGCCGAAGTCTTCTTCTTCGGTGGCATGTCGATGAAGAAGATGAAGATCTAGCCCGTGTGAACGCCGGATCGGGTTCACACAACCTCGACGCCCCCTACCTGGCACGCCAAAGATGTCGGGGAAGCTGATCCACGAACACCTATGGGGACCGGCAGACCAAGCCCCTTTCGGTTCGGCGGGGGGCGGAGATCGCACGAAGAGCGGATCGAGGCGAAGCACACGAGCAGTTTACCCAGCTTCGGAGCTCTCCGGAGAGATAATACTCCTACTGCTGCTTGTCTGATTGCATTGAGTTCTTGCTCGGGAGCGCTGAGTGCTACAGTACACACGAGCTGCTAACGAGACCGAGCGTGAGTGTTTTCTGGCCTTCCAACCCCCCTCTACGTTGCGCATGGGCCTCCTTTTATACGTACAAGGGGTCACCGACAGGTGGCAATGTAGACAAGGGTAAAAATGGAAAAAGAGGGGTGGTTGGTACAGCTACCCGTACAGTGCATCCTACCTAACCCTGACGGCAGGGGACAAAGGCATTAAATGCCTGTCTGCGTCGCCCAAACAGTGTAAAAAAGGACCGTCAGGGACGCCACTGCTTGCCATGATGGCAATCTTGTCAGCGTCGCATGCCACCGCGCACCGCTGGCTGCACAGCCTCTCGCCACGCGCGCCTGGAAAGGCCCCAGGGTGACACGTTGGTGGATGTGCTGGAGCGTGGGTATAGAGTGGTCGCTTGCCGCGGCAAGCGCCTTGCCGCGGTCGTTGTCTTGTCGCGTCCGGAAGCTTGTCGCTCACCGGGACGCGTGGCGCGTCACGGCAAGTTCCTTGAGATGCCTTGGTTGGCCTTCCCGGCAAGCTCCTCTTGCCGGGGCCTTGTCTCCTTGGCTTGAATACTTTGTTCTTGAATGGCTCCAAAGGAACCACGGAGGACCTTGGCGGTCACCCGGCAAGCCTTGCCGCGCGGCGCTGCAACTGCCCGTGCACAAGTTTGGGATACTAGGGTACCCCTACTCTAGTACACCGACACTCGTGAAGTCTCGAAGGGTCTAGGAATGGGTTTCTAGTCTGGGGGGTTAAACATAACTCTACCGGGTTTTACTTGGTCGAGGAGGCTGTGGAAAAGTTCTACAGTGCTAGTTGGTTGTCGAAGTAGAATCCTTGGTGTACCTTGTCTCACCGATCTTCACTTAAGGAGAGAGAGATGAGAGGGAAAAGTAGCATAGAGGAGGGGACCTAAAGGGGGTTCTATAGTGCAGGTGCAAACAAACAAGTGCCAAAAGATCACACACAATTTCATTAAGATAAGATAGGTGATATAGTGGCATACATGCTGCCTAAGGCAAAAGTGCAACTTATATCAAAACACAAACAGATAAGAACAAGCAACACTCAACATGGTTTCATTTGAACCATCATATGGACTCGACTGTGCATAGGGGGTACACGACTCATCCTACCCTAGGGGTCCTCGGATTCAGTAGTCGTGCTTGCTTCATCACTTTGAGAGAAAGGCGTTCGGTCTTCAGCTTCTAGGTTCCCCTGGGTGCCAATGGACATGCGACAGTCGGCTGCTTGTTGGGACACATCCTATTAATATGCCCGAGTTCACCACACCCGTGACATGTGACGGAAGCAAAAGGGTTGCTATTCGGTCTTGGGTATTGTCATCGGGGGCCTGACGATGATCCCCTATGAGGTGGATATGGAAATCCATTCCTATGCCTTTTGTGTGGGGTTTGGTTGTGAGCTTTCTGAAGTTCCTTGATTTGCTGCTCCTGATTAAAAATGTGGGCTTCTAGGGCAGTGATTTGCTGTTCTTGCTCGACCACCTTCTTCTTCTCGAGGCAGTGGAGGTGCAGAAGTGTAGGGAGATCTTGGCGAGCCTTGAGAAATGCTTCGGTAAGGTGGCGTAGAAGGTAGTCTCCTGCGTTGACGAAACGGATCTGGTACTTGAGGGTTGGATCCTCGTCTTCTGGGGAAATCATCACTTGAGTCGTTGCTCCAAATCCGCTCTTGCCAGGCAAGTAGCGGGTGGAATGTTCTTCTTTCATTTCAGGAAGGAGGTCTCGAAGACAGAGGAGTGCTTCGTATGCCACTTGCTGAGTGGCTAGGTTTCTTGTTGGCATAGGTGGTCCAACGAAGAACCATCCCTGAGGTGAGGTCTTGGCAGGCACAAAAACCTTGGCGTAGAACTCCTTCTCGAACACATCATTTTCCAGTTCGTGTAGGGTGTATATGGGCAGCAAGGGATAGTGGCATTGTTGGAGGCAATCTCTTAGGAGTGATGGAAATCCCGTTGTAAGGAGTCTCAAGGGAGCGACGACCATCTATAAAGATTGAATGGGAGAGGTCAATAAGGGAAATATATTTTGGGTTTGGTATGCTTTAGAAAAGAAGAGAAGTTTAGATGGTCTCAAGCTAACTAACATCCATGCTAACTAAGGCTTCCTACAGTCAGGATGGCTCTGATACCAGCTTTGTGGGGACTCGACTCATAAGTCATGATCACCGATTGCACGTGTACAGTGATCCCAGAGATCAATGCTCACTGAACACACAGAAGCTGAATAACAAGAGTCTTACATCCATACATACCGTCTTACATAAATTATGACCATTATGGTCAAGTCTTGAGTATAACTTCGCAGCAGAAATCTTCGTCGATAACTTGGACCCATGCCATCTTCCTTAACCCTACATGCATTCTGACTGGGAAAGCGTCCTAGTTCGCATGTTTGTCGCCGAAGTATTCTTCATCATATCCTGTTCTTTCAAGCCTGGCCAATAAAATAACCAGTGGCAAGCCAATGAGTACTTTGAATGTACTCGCAAGCAACCCATGTTTTGGTTCAAGATACAACAATGCATGATATAGGTAAATTCTTTGCAGAAAGCTAGTTTTGAGTGCAATGACATGTTCAACAACTTGTAAGACATGCATCAGGAGAATTCAAGTAACCATGAGGACATGTTACAGATATCAACATAAATAGAGTGGGCATCAACCAAACTCAATCATGTCAAGTCCTTTGACTTGACCCAAGTAGATCTTCCCACTTATCCAAACACACACTGGTTTGTAAACATGTGGACGTAGCCCAAGAGCGGTTACCCAACTATCCTTGACCGTGGACACGGCTATTCGAATAGTTTTACACTATGCAGAGGTTGCACACTTTACCCACAAGATCCGGGGAACTTCCGTGTCATCCACGACCCGCGATACCTCAAGTACCCGGGGTAAGCACCCGATCACTATCTTTCCGTATACGACACTAACAAGGAGTCCACTCGTTGTTCCGTATCCTCACGATGTACATCATACGAGACTCACTCGAGATCGTAACATCCGAGAGGGTACACAACGGTGTGTCCGGTGCCCCATAAAAATGTTCTTGGCCGCCCTACCTGGCACGACCCCGTCCCGAGAGAGAGCACCAACTCTCCCCCGTCACTAGTAATGCAGGCTCCAAGCTAGTATCGGCCTAGGTAATCAATAATGCCCTTTCCCATATAAGGGTAGAGTGGTTGCGCATGTAAGGTTGGAATAATGGTCGAAACTTAAACCAATCCATTTTAAAAACAACACACACACACTTGCCTCAGTACACCACTTCGTCATCAAGTGGCTACCCTCATCATATCCCCCGGGCATAAGTGGCACCCGATGGGGTTTTCGAAAAGTCTTTTGAAAATACTCTGTCTCCATCACCATGCATATCCCCGTCCCTTTTTGCGTAGCACTACTTATCATCCTATCTACCCCCACCGGCATAACCCTCATAAGAAGGTAGGGTCACGCACAATGAAAGTATCAACGAGGAAGTACGGTGGCAAACCATCAAAGTTGTTACCACTTGATCATGATTCCGTTGCAACAACAATATGTGCTATATGACATGCATAAAAAGGGTTTCATAGACATGGTCAAAGGGCTGCTTGCCTTGGTCTTCAAGTTCTTCAAATCCTTCTCCTTCTTCTTCTTCAGCAACTTCGTCTAGTACGGGATCTAATCGTCGCAAGAAAATAACGAGAAAATAAGGCAATAGTACAACAGAAAAACCAAAGTGTCAGAAAAATGTCAACTTGTTTTTGTTAAATATTAGGGTGAAAACTAAGAAGGGGAAAATTCCTAGTTTTGGATTTGGAGTAGCAGAATGGAAGAAATGGATTTACAAAGGTATATTTAAATGCTTAAAATCACATTTAAACATTTACAGTGAGGAAAAGTTTGCTGGATATGAATGAAAGTTGCACCATTAAATAGGTTGCAATATTTCAGGAATTTAGGAGTTGGAATTAAATTATTTGGACAAATATTTAAATCTGTGGAATTTTTGGAAGGGTGACAGAAAAAGAAAAAGGGGAAGGGGCACTGTGCCTGCTGGGCCAGAACAGCCGCAGGGCAGCGGCCCAGCCAACGACGCGGCCCAGCCGAGCCGACGCGCGTGCGCGCGCCAGATTTTTAAACCTGACGGGCGGGGGCCGGCGTCAGTGAGAGAGGGCGCGGGAGAGGGAGAGGACAGAGAGGCTGACGGGCGGGGCCCCTTGTCAGGGTCGTCATCAACCCTCTTCCGACGGCGGCGAGGCTTACCAGCGACGATGCAAGGCACGGCGAGCTTGGCCAAGGGCAGGGACAGACTCAGCGTGGTGTCGCCGTTCGGGTGGAGGTGGAACCGGTCGCCGAGGTGGCCTGGTTCGCCGGCGACGAGGTCACGCGGCAGAGGGGCTTCTGCCGGCGGCGGTTCCGGCTGTTTCCGGTGGCTACAGAGAGGGGAAACAAGGCGAAAATATGAGAGAGCTACAGGGGTTCCAGATCGAGAGGAAAGAGGGCCGGGGACGGCCTGTACCTCGCGAACTCCGGCGAGCCGAAGCGGCGGAGCTCGATCTCGATCTCGAGCTCGGGCGGCTCTTGAGAGGAACTGGGGGTGCAGGGGGATGGTTTGGTGGTGCAGAGAGCGAGTGGTGAGGAGAGGAGAGCTCGGGGGGTCCCTTAAATAGGCGAACGGCGGGGTGCCATGGACCCGTGCATCGGCGAGCTCCTACTCGTTGCCACAGGGTTCGGGAGGAGCTGGCGCCCTGTCTGGGGTGTTGCTGGGCGTGGACTACGCCGAGGGGAGCTAAGGGAGAGAGCGGGGAGGGGTCAGAGATGCCACGCGTGTGAGGCCGCTCATTGGAGCTCTCGGGCGGCCGGCGCGCGTGCGAGCTGAGGCGAGAGGAGGGAGAGGGAGGAGGGGGACCATGATGTGGCATGTTGCGGACGTCGAGGAGGGCGCGCTGGGGAGGCCCGAGGTGGCCGGAGGTGCTTGGCAGGGGGTGGCTACAGTGCGGGAGTGCACTATAGCGCGCTCCAGAGCGTGCATATGGCCGGCATGGCCATTTTTCTAGCACTTTGGGCTTGGCCTGTAGTGTCTGGGGGCTCTAGGGGGAAGTAAACAAGTGGGGAGGGGCATTGGATGCCCTGGATAGCCAGTAGGAGAAGAGAGAGGTAGAAGAAGGGGGAGAGAGGGGCTGTCTAGGGAGGTAAATGAGGTGGTTTCACCCCTCAATCATTGAGCTGAGATGCAGCCATTGTTACTGGAGGTAGAGGAGGACTTGGAGGGGCTGTGGTAAAAAGTGGAGGCCATGGAGAAGAGTGGAAGTGGTCAAAACAGGGGTTTTAGTAAAATGGCAGAAGGTGTTTGTTGCTGGTTTGGGCAAGAAGATGAACTCCTCTTGTCATGAGGCTTGACAGGGTCAAAGTCATGATATAATAATAGGTTCCACCAAGGTTGAGTCCATTTGGGCAAAGTTGCCAATGCAACTTTTGTAAACCGTAGAAATCAGCAGAAATGGACTTTCCAAGATTTAGTCATGCAAATCTGTTCTCCTTGATTCACCACTTGGTGTAGTGTCATCATTTGAGGTTATGAACATTTCCACAAAAGTTGAGATCAAAAGGAGAAAGTTTCCAATGTAGAGTTGTTCAAATTTGGTTCTGGACAGGAAGGGTTTTGGGGCACTTTGATGAACATAACATTTTCTCCAACTTGTGCCATTTGGTCTAGACGAATGATTAGACCATTTGAGCATGTTCACAAGGTTTGAGAACATTTGGACATGTTTGGCAATGTAAAGTTGCTCAAACTTCAAAATGGTCAGAAATGGTTTTGAGGGGATTTCATGGGGTTATACTATTCTCCATGACATGATACTTGTCAAGATCATCAAACATGTCATATGTGACATGATAGAATTTTCTTGGAATTTTTGGAGAATATTTCCTTTGTAAATATTTCAAAAGCTTGAAATACCCAGAAAGGGTTTTTGAGGGATTTGACCAATATTTTGAACATGACCATGTGTTGAAACTCTTATATATGGACAATATATGTCCACTGAGTTTCCCTGATTTTTGTCAAATATTTTTTTAAACAATAAAATAATTTTTCCCTATTAAAGGCCATTTCTGGCCTCAAGAAAAAGCTTTTAATCAAAATAGGAAAATAAATTTTAAAATTATATTTTTGTGGTTTATGGGAGTCCTACATCTAATAGGATTCAAGTATACCTTTTGAATGATTTTTCACACCCCAAGTCAAGTACTTGTAGTGCAAACCTCAACTCAGGGGTTTTTAGAAAACTAATTTTTGAAAATATTGTTTGGCCAAATTATTTTTGTAAGAAAATACTATGTTGTACTATACACATGGTATGATCATCAGGCAGAAGTTTTGATCAAGGAAAGGAAGTATAGAAGGTTAAGCTATGTTGACTTTTAAGAGCACTTGAAAATACAGAGAGAAACCAACTAAAAAAAATCAAATAATGCAAAAATTTTGTCAAACCACATTTTATCATCTTAAGTGTTGTGCCATGAAAATCAGGGTGTGACATCTTCTCTCTTTACTTATTTATTTGGGCCTCTTTGGCCTCTTTTATTTTTTATAAAGTCTGAAGTCTCATCCCGACTTGTGGGGGAATCATAGTCTTCATCATCCTTTCCTCACTTGGGACAATGCTCTAATAATGGAGATCATCACACTTTTATTGATTTACAACTCAAGAATTACAACTCAATACTTAGAACAAAATATGACTCTACGTGAATGCCTCCGGCGGTGTCCCGAAATATGCAATGAATCAAGAGTGACATGTATGAAAAATTATGAAGGTGGCCAGCCACAAATACGATGTCAACTACATGATCATGCAAAGAGCAATATGACAATGATGGGGCGTGTCATAATAAACGGAATAGTGGAAAGTTGCATGGCAATATATCTCGGAATGGCTATGGAAATTCCATAATAGGTAGGTATGGTGGCTGTTTTGAGGAAGGTAAATGTTGGGTGCATGATACCGACGGAAGTTGCACGGTATGATAGAGGCTAGCGATGGTGGAACTGTGAGAGTGCGTATAATCCATGGACTCACATTAGTCATAAAGAACTCATATACTTATTGCAAAAGTCTACTTGCCCTCAAAGCAAAGTACTACTACGCATGCTCCTAGGGGAACGGTTGGTAGGAGTTAACCATCGCGCGATCCCGACCTCCACTCATAAGGAAGACAATTAAAAGAGCATCCCCTGCAACAAATTTGTCACACAACTTTTACCATACGTGCATGCTACGGGACTTGCCAACTCCAAAACAAGTATTTCTCAATTTCATAATTACCCAACTCGCATGACTCTAACATTACCACCTTTATATCTCAAAACAATTATCAATTATCAAATTGATCATAGTCTTTAATGCACTTTCTATGATAGTTTTTATTATACCCAACTTGGATGCTCATCATTCTAGGACCAAATTTATAACCATATCAAATACCATGTTGTTCTAAAATACTCTCAAAATGATATAAGTGAAGCATGAGAGATCAACAATTTCTACAAAATTAAGCCACCGTCGTGCTCTAAAAGATATAAGTGAAGCACTAGAGCAAATCTTGTCTAGCTCAAAAGATATAAGTGAAGCACATAGAGTATTCTAATAAATTCCAAATCATGTGTGTCTCTCCCAAAAGGTGTGTACAGCAAGTATGATTGTGGTAAACTAAAAATCAAAGACTCATATCATACAAGACGCTCCAAGCAAAACACATATCATGTGGCGAATAAAAATATAGCTCCAAGTAAAGTTACCGATAGACGAAGACGAAAGAGGGGATGCTTCCGGGGCATCCCCAAGCTTAGGCTTTTGGTTGTCCTTGAATATCTTGGGGTGCCATGGGCATCCCCAAGCTTAGGCTCTTGCCAATCCTTATTCCATAGTCCATCAAATCTTTACCCAAAACTTGAAAAGTTCACAACACAAAACTCAACAGGAAATCTCATAAGCTCCATTAGTGCAAGAAGGAAAAACCTCCACATAAGGTACTGTAATGAACTCATTCTTTATTTATATTGGTGTTCCTACTGTATTCCAACTTCTCTATGGTTCATACCCCCCGATACTAGCCATAGATGCATCAAAATAAGCAAGCAACATACGAAAAACAGAATCTGTCAAAAACAGAATAGTCTGTAGAAATGTGTAACTTTCGAATACTTCTGGAACTCTAAAAATCCTACCAAAATAGGAAGTACTGTGTAATTTGTCTATTGATCTACTGAAAAAATAATCAATGCAAAATAACATTTCTGTGATTTATTAAAATTATTCTCGTGCATGCAAAAGTTTCTGTTTTTCAGCAGAATTAAATTAACTATCACCGTAGGTTATCCTATAGGTTCTACTTGGCACAAACACTAATTGAAACATAAAACCACATCTAAACAGAGTCTATATGAAATATTTATTACTAAACAGAAGCAAAAATCAAGAAACAAAAATAAAATTGGGTTGCCTCCCAACAAGCGCTATCATTTAACACCCCTAGCTAGGCATAAAAACGAGGATATATCTAAGTATTGCATCTTTGGCATTCAATTCAGAAGTAGCTCGCATGATATATTCATAAGGTAATTTGACTTTATTTCTTGTAAAGTGTTCCATGCCTTTACTTATGGGAATTGGAATCTAATATTCCCTTCCTTCATATCAATAATTGCACCAGTCGTTCTAAGGAAAGGTCTACCAAGAATAATAGGAGATGAAAGATTGCAATCTATATCAAGAATGATAAAATCTACGGGCACATAATTCCTATTTGCAACAATAATAACATCATTGATCCTTCCCATAGGTTTCTTAGTGGTGGAATCCGCAAGGTGCAAGTTTAAAGAGCAATCATCAAAAGCATGGAAACCTAGCACATCACATAAAGTTTTCAGAATCATGGAAACACTAGCACCCAAATCACACAAAGCATAGCATTCATGATATTTAATTTTAATAATTATAGTAGGTTCCCACTCTTCATAAAGTTTTCTAGGTATAGAAACTTCCAATTCAAGTTTTTCCTCATAAGATTGCATCAAAGCATCAACAATATGATTGGTAAAAGCTTTATTTTGACTATAAGCATGAGGAGAATTCAACACGGATTGCAACAAGGAAATATAATCTATTAAAGAACAACTATCATAATTAAATTACTTGAAATCCATAATAGTGGGTTCAATGCTATGTAAAGTTTTGACCTCTCCAATCCCACTTTTACCAAATTTAGCATCAAGATCTAAAAACTCCGAATCATTGGGACGCCTTTTAACTAAAGTTGACTCATCTCCAGTCCCATCATTATCAAGATTCATATTCCAAAACAAAGATTTAATAGGTGACACATCAATAACTTTTAGATCTTCATCATTATTTTCATGGAAACTAGAAGAACACACTTTTATAAAGCAATCTTTCTTAGCATGCATCCTAGCGGTTCTTTCTTTGCACTCATCAATGGAAATTCTCATGGCTTTGAGAGACTCATTTATATCATGCTTAGGTGGAATAGATCTAGGTTTCAAAGAATCAACATCAGGAGAAAGTCTATCACGTTTCTTGCCAATTCATCAACCTTAAGCAATTTTTCTTCAAGCAAAGCATTAAAATTCTTTTGAGAGATCATAAATTCTTTAACACTATTCTCAAAATCAGAGGGCATCTTATTAAAATTTCCATAAGAGTATTTGTAGGAATTACCATAATTATTAGAGGAATTACTAGGAAACGGCCTAGGATTAAAGTTTCCTCTATACGCGTTGTTACCAAAATTATTCCTACCAACAAAATTCACGTCCATAGATTCATTATTATTCTCAATCAAAGTAGACAAAGGCATATCATTAGGATCAAAAGGAGCACTCTTAGAAGCAAACAATTTCATAAGTTCATCCATCTTTCCACTCAAAACATTAATTTCTTCTATAGCATGAACTTTTTTACTAGTAGATCTTTCGGTGTGCCATTGAGAATAATTGACCATAATATTATCTAGGAGTTAGTAGCTTCTCATAAAGTGATTTCCATAAAAGTGCCTCCCGCGGCCGAATCTAAAAGATTTCTAGAAGCAAAATTCAATCCAGCATAATTTTTTTGTATGATCATCCATAAATTCAAACCATGAGTAGGGCAATCGCAAATCATTAATTTCATTCTTTCCCAAGATTGGGCAACATGCTCATGATCAAGTTGTTTAAAATTCATAATATCGTTTCTGAGTGAGCTGATCTTAGCGGGAGGAAAATACTTAGAGATAAAAGCATCTTTGCACTTATTCCATGAATCAATACTATTTTTAGGCAAAGATGAAAACCAAGTTTTAGCACGATCTCTAAGTGAAAATGGAAATAGCTTCAATTTAACAATATCATTATCCGTATCTTTCTTCTTTTGCATATCACACAAATCAACAAAGTTGTTTAGATGAGTAGCGGCATCTTCACTAGGAAGGCCGGAGAATTGATCTTTCATAACAAGATTCAACAAAGCAGCATTGATTTCACAAGATTCAGCATCATTAAGAGGAGCAATCGGAGTGCTAAGGAAATCATTATTATTGGTATTGGAAAAGTCACGCAATTTGGTATTATCTTGCGCCATCGTGACAAGCAATCCAACACACAAGCACACAAAAGGCAAGCGAAAGACAGAGGCGAACGGGAAAGAGGCAAGGGTGAAGTGGGGGAGAGGAAAACGAGAGGCAAATGGAAAATAATGTAATGCGAGGGAGATGAGTTTGTGATGGCTACTGCTACCTCTTGAGCATGCGTTAACGTTGGTTTTTCCCTTTAAGAGGAAAGGGTGATGTAGCAAAGTAGCGTAAGTATTTCCCTCAGTTTTTGAGAACCAAGGTATCAATCCAGTAGGAGGCTCCTCAAAAGTCACACGCACCTACACAAACAAACAAGAACCTTGCAACCAACACGAAAAAGGGGTTGTCAATCTCTTCAGGGTAACTTGCAAAAGTGAGATCTGATAGAAATAATAAGATAAGATAAATATTTTTGGTATTTTTATGATATATATTGGAAAGTAAAAGATGCAAATAAAAGTAGATGGAAAACTTATATGATAAAGGCTAGACCCGGGGGCCATAGGTTTCACTAGTGGCTTCTCTCAAGATAGCATAAGTATTACGGTGGGTGAACAAATTATTGTCGAGCAATTGATAGAAAAGTGCATAGTTATGAGATTATCTAGGCATGATCATGTATATAGGCATCACGTCCACAACAAGTAGATCGAAACAATTCTACATCTACTACTATTACTCCACACATCGACCGACTCCTGCCTGCATCTAGAGTATTAAGTTCATAAGAACAGAGTAACGCATTAAGAAAGATGACATGATGTAGAGGGATAAACTCATGCATTATGATATAAACCCCTTCTTTTTATCCTCGATGGAAATAATACAATACATGCCTTACTGCCCCTGCTGTCACTAGGAAAGGACACCTCAAGATTGAACTCAAAGCTAAGCACTTCTCCCATTGCAAGGAAGATCAATCTAGTAGGCCAAACCAAACTAATAATACGAAGAGACTTGCAAAGATAACCGATCATACATAAAAGAATTCAGAGGGGATTCAAATATTTGTCATAGATAAACTTGATCATAAACCTACAATTCATCGGATCTCGACAAACACACCGCAAAAAGAGTTACATCGAATAGATCTCCAAGAAGATCAAGGAGAACTTTGTATTGAGATTCAAAGAGAGAGAAGAAGCCATCTAGCTAATAACTATGGACCCGAAGGTCTGTGGTAAACTACTCACAACTCATCAGAGAGGCCTTGGAGATGATGTAGAGGCCCTCCATGGTCGATTCCCCCTCCAGTGGAGCGCCGATGAAGGCTCCAAGATGGGATCTCGCGGATACAGAAGGTTGCGGCGGTGGAATTAGGTTTTCGTGGTGCACCTGGATGTTTTCAGGGTACGGGAGTATATATAGGCGAAGGAGGTAGGTCGGTGGAGCAACAAGGGGCCCACGAGGGTGGGGGCGCCCCCACCCCCAGGGATCACGCCGGGCACCCTCGTGGCCGCCTCGTTCGCTTCTTGACGTCCACTCCAAGTCTCCTGGGTTGCGCTTGTTCCAAAAAGATCGCTCGCGAAGGTTTCATTCCATTTGGACTCCGTTTTATATTCCTTTTCTTCGAAACGCTGAAATAGGCAAAAAAAGAGCAATTCGGGTTGGGCCTCCGGTTAGTAGGGTAGTCCCAAAAATGATATAAAATTGTAAAGTAAAGCCCATAAACATCCAAAACGGGTAATATAATAGCATGGAACAATAAAAAATTATAGATACATTGGAGATGTATCAAACATCCCCAAGCTTAATTCCTGCCCGTCCTCAAGTAGGTAAATGATAAAAACAGAATTTTTGATGTGGAATGCTACCTAGCATAATTCTCAATGTAATTTTCTTTATTGTGGCATGAATGTTCAGATCCAAATGATTCAGAATAAAAGTTGATATTGACATGATAAACAATAATACTTCAATCATACTAAGAAAGCAATCATGTCTTCTCAAAATAACATGGCTAAAGAAAGCTATCCCTACAAAATCATATAGTCTGGCTATGATCTATCTTGATCACACAAAGTATTTAATCATGCACAACCCCGATGACAAGCCAAGCAATTGTTTCATACTTTAGTATTCTCAAACTTTATCAACTTTCACGCAATACATGAGCGTGAGCCATGGACATAGCACTACATGTGGAATAGAATGGTGGTTGTGGAGAAGACAAAAAAGGAGAAGATAGTCTCACATCAACTAGGTGTATCAACGGGCTATGGAGATGCCCATTAATAGATATCAATGTGAGTGAGTAGGGATTGCCCTGCAACGGATGCACTAGATCTATAAATGTATGAAAGCTCAATAAAAGAAACTAAGTGGGTGTGCATCCAACTTGCTTGCTCACGAAGACCTAGGGCGTTTTGAGGAAGCCCATCATTAGAATATACAAGCCAAGTTCTATAATGAAAAATTCCCACTAGTATATGAAAGTGACAACATAGGAGACTCTCTATCATGAAGATCATGGTGCTACTTTGAAGCACAAGTGTGGTAAAAGGATAGTAGCATTGTCCCTTCTCTCTTTTTCTCTCATTTTTTATTTGGCCTTTCTCTTTTGTTTGTAATGTCCGAAGTCTCATCCCGACTTGTGGGAGAATCATAGTCTCCATCATCCTTTCCTCACTTGGGACAATGCTCTAATAATGAAGATCATCACACTTTTATCTACTTACTACTCAAGATTACAACTCGATACTTAGAACAAGATATGACTCTATATGAATGCCTCCGACGGTGTACCGGGATATGCAATGAACCAAGAGTGACATGTGTGGAAATTATGAAGGTGGCTTTGCCACAAATACGATGTCAACTACATGATAATGCAAAGAGCAATATGACAATGATGATGCGTGTCATAATAAACGGAACGGTGGAAAGTTGCATGACAATATATCTCGGAATGGCTATGGAAATGCCATAATAGGTAGGTATGGTGGCTATTTTGAGGAAGGTATATGGTGGTTGTATGGTACCGGAGAAAGTTGCGCGACACAAGAGAGGCTAGCAATGGTGGAAGGGAGAGAGTGTGTATAATCCATGGACTCAACATTAGTCATAAAGAACTTATATACTTATTGAAAAAATCTACAAGTCATCAAAAACCAAGCACTACGCGCATGCTCCTACGGGATAGATTGGTAGGAAAAGGCCATCGCTCGTCCCCGACCGCCACTCATAAGGAAGACAATCAAAAAATAAATTATGCTCCAACTTCATCACAAAGCGGTTCACCATACGTGCATGCTACGGGAATCACAAACTTTAACACAAGTATTCATCAAATTCATAATTACCCCACTAGCATGACTCTAATATCACCATCCTCATATCTCAAAACAATTATCAAGCATCAAATTGATCATAGCATCCAATTCACTTTCTATGATAGTTTTATCATACCCAACTTGGATGCCCATCATTCTAGGACCAATTTATAACCATAGCAAATACCATGCTATTCTAAAAGACTCTCAAGATAATATAAGTGAAGCATGAGATCTTAACAATTTCTACAAAATAAATCCACCACCGTGCTCTAAAAGATATAAGCAAAGCACTAGAGCAAAAATTATCTAGCTCAAAAGATATAAGTGAAGCACATAGAGTATTCTAATAAATTCAAAATCATGTGGGTTTATCCCAATAGGTGTGTACAGCAAGGATGATTGTGGTAATCTAAAAAGCAAAGACTCATATCATACAAGACGCTCCAAGCAAAACACATATCATATGGCAAATAAAAATATAGCTCCAAGTAGAGTTACCAATAAACGAAGACGAAAGAGGGGATGCCTTCCGGGGCATCCCCAAGCTTAGGCTTTTGGTTATCCTTAAATATCTTGGGGTGCCATGGGAATCCCGAAGCTTAGGCTCTTGCCACTCCTTATTCCATAGTCCATCAAATCTTTACCCAAAACTTGAAAACTTCACAACACAAAACTCAACAGGAAATCTCATAAGCTCCGTTAGTGCAAGAAAGAAAAACCACCACATAAGGTACTGTAATGAACTCATTCTTTATTTATATTGGTGTTAAACCTACTGTATTCCAACTTCTCTATGGTTCATACCCCCCGATACTAGCCATAGATGCATCAAAATAAGCAAACAACACACGAAAAACAGAACCTGTCGAAAACAGAACAGTCTGTAGCAATCTGTAACTTTAGAATACTTCTGGAACTCTAAAAATCCTACAAAAATAGGAAGTCCTGGGAAATTTGTCTATTGATCTACATCGAAAAGAATAAATGGAAAATCACATTTCTGTGATTTACTAAAATTATTTTCATGCACGCAAAAGTTTCTCTTTTCTAGCAGAATCAAATTAACTTTTACCGTAGGTTATCCTATAGGTTCTACTTGGCACAAACACTAATTAAAACATGAAAACACATCTAAACAAAAGCTAGGTGAAATATTTATTACTAAACATAAGCAAAAATTAGGGAAAAATAAAATTGGGTTGCCTCCCAACTAGCGCTATCGTTTAACGCCCCTAACTAGGCATAAAAGCGAGAATAGATCTAAGTAGTGCCATCTTTAATTTTTAATTTCTTAGCAGAGTCATGCTCGAATCCGGGAGGTTCTTTATGTTTCCCTTCATATTCGGAAATTTTTAGATCTAAAGAATCCAACCGCTTATTGCAAAGAGTAATCAACATATTCATGCGATGAAGATGTCCGCTAATGCTCTTGAGGGGTTCAAGAGATTTTTGTAAAAATTTTGTTACTTCGCAAATCTTTCCAAAAACTTGTGTTTCTACCTGGGTAGGATGCGTCCCCCCCTTTTTGAGATAGTGTTCCCATTATTCACTCTATGATTCCATGCACAATATTGGGATCAATTTTGATAAAATTACCCTTGGAAACACAATCCAAGAGTTGTCTATGGGTCATATCTAATCTAAACTAAAAATTGCGAAGTAAAATCCTGAAATTCACCTCTAAGGTGTGCTACGTCTTGAGCTAGCGTTGGTTTTCCTTGAAGAGGAAAGGGTGATGTAGCAATAGTAGCATAAGTATTTCCCTCAGTTTTTGAGAACCAATGTATCAATCCAGTAGGAGGCTCCTTAGAAGTCCCACGCACCTACACAAACAAACAAAGAACTCGCAACCAACGCAATAAAGGGGTTGTCAATCCCTTCACGGCCACTGGCGAAAGTCAGATATGATAGAGATAGTATGATAAGATAAATATATTTATGGTATTTTATAATATAGATGCAAAAAAGTAAATATGCAAATAAAAGTAGACCCAGGGGCCATAGGTTTCACTAGTGGCTTCTCTCAAGATAGCATAAGTATTACTGTGGGTGAACAAATTACCATCGAGCAATTGATAGAAAAGCGAATATTTATGAGATTATCTAGGCATGATCATGTATATAGGCATCACGTCCGCAACAAGTAGACGGACTCCTGCCTGCATCTACTACTATTACTCCACACATCGACCGCTATCCAGCATGCATCTAGAGTATTAAGTTCATAAGAACAGAGTAACGCATTAACAAATATGACATGATGTAGAGGGATAAACTCATGCAATATGATATAAACCCCATCTTTTTATCCTCGATGGCAACAATATAATATGTGCCTTGCAACCCTTTCTGTCACTGGGTAAGGACACCGCAAGATTGAACCCAAAGCTAAGCACTTCTCCCATGGCAAGAAAGATCAATCTAGTAGGCCAAACCAAACTGATAATTCGAAGAGACTTGCAAAGATAACTCAATCATACATAAAAGAATTCAGAGAAGATTCAAATATTACTCATAGATAAACATGATCATAAACCCACAATTCATCGGATCTCGACAAACACACCGCAAAAAGAGTTTAAACCAAATAGATCTCCACAAGAGAGGGGGAGAACATTGTATTGAGATCCAAAAAGAGAGAAAGGCTCTAAGATGGGATCTCGCGGATACAGAAGGTTACGGTGGTGGAAATTGTTTTTCGTTGGCTCCCTGGATGTTTTCGGGGTACATAGGTATATATAGGAGGAAGAAGTACGTCGGTGGCCGCTCGAGGGGCCCCGGAGACAGGGGCGCGCCCAGGAGGGGTGGGCGCGCCCTCCTATCTCCTGGCCGCCTTGATTGCTTCTTGACTTGCACTCCAAGTCCTCTAGATCACGTTCATTCCAAAAATCACGCTCCCGAAGGTTTCATTCTGTTTGGACTCCGTTTGATATTCCTTTTCTTTGAAATACTGAAATAGGCAAAAAAACAGCAATACGGGCTGGGCCTCCGGTTAGCAGGTTAGTCCCAAAAATGATATAAATATGTAAAATAAAGCCCATAAGCATCCAAAAGGGGTAATATAATAGCATGGAACAATCAAAAATTATAGATACGTTGGAGACGTATCAAGCATCCCCAAGCTTAATTCCTGCTCGTCCTCGAGTAGGTAAATGATAAAAACAGAATTTTTGATGTGGAATGCTACCTAGCATAATTCTTAATGTAATTTTTCTTTATTGTGGCATGAATGTTCAGATCCAAATGATTCAAAATAGAAGTTCATATTGACATAACAAATAGTAACACTTCAAGCATACTAATCAAAGCAATCATGACTTCTCAAAATAACATGGCTAAAAAAAGTTCATCCCTACAAAATCATATAGTCAGGCTATGCTTCATTTTCGTCACACAAAAATGTTCCCAAATTCTACACCCGCGATGACAAGCCAAGCAATTGTTTCGTACTTAAATAATCTCAAACTTTTTCAAATTTCACGCAATACATGAGCGTGAGCCATGGATATAGCACTATGGGTGGAATAGAATATGATGATGGGGATTGTGTGGAGAAGACAAAAAAAGAGAAAGTCTCACATTGACGAGGAGAATCAACGGGCTATGGAGATGCCCATCAATTGATGTCAACATGAGGAGTAGGGATTGCAATGCAACGGATGCACTAGAGCTATAAATGAAAGCTCAACAAAAGAAACTAAGTGGGTGTGCATCCAACTTGCTTGCTCACGAAGACCTAGGGCATTTGAGGAAGCCCATCGTAGGAATATACAAGCCAAGTTCTATAATGAAAAATTCCCACTAGTATATGAAAGTGACAACATATGAGACTCTCTATATGAAAAACATGGTGCTACTTTGAAACACAATATATGAGACTCACTATATGAAGGACATGGTGCTACTTTGAAGCACAAGTGTGGAAAAAAGATAGTAACATTGCCCCTTTTTATTTATTTTCTTTCTTTTTCTTTTTCTTTTTTTCTTCTTTTTTATTTTTTTTATTTTTGGCTTTTCCCTTTTTTTCTTTGGGACAATTCTCTAATAATGATGATCATCACCCTTTTATTGATTACAACATATGAATTACAACTCGAAACTAGAACAAGGTATGACTCTATATGAATGCCTCCGGCGGTGTACCAGGATGGTGCAATGAATCAAGAGTGACATGTATGAAAAATTATGCATGGTGGCTTTGCCACAAATATGATGTCAACTACATGATCATGCAATGTCAATATGACAAAAGTAATGTATGTCATGATGATAAACGGAACGGTGGAAAGTTGCATGGCAATATATCTCGGAATGGCTATGGAAATGCCATAATAGGTAGGTATGGTGGTTGTTTTTGAGGAAGATATAAGGAGGTTTATGTGTGATAGAGCGTATCATATCACGGGGTTTGGATGCACCGGCGAAGTTTGCACCAACTCTCAATGTGAGAAAGGGCAATGCACGGTACCGAAGAGGCTAGCAATGATGGAAAGGTAAAAGTGTGTATAATCCATGGACTCAACATTAGTCAAAAGAACTCATATACTTATTGCAAAAATTTAGAAGTCATCAAATACCAAGCACTACGCGCATGCTCCTAGAGGGATAGATTGGTAGGAAAAGACCATTGCTCGTCGCCGACTGCCACTCATAAGGATGCACAAGCCAGGTACACTTCATGTTTCAAATTTGTTACACAACTTTAACCATACGTGCATGCTACGAGACTTGCTAACTTCAACACAAGCATTCTTTAAATTCATATTCACCCAACTAGCATGACTTTAATATCACTACCTCCATATCTCAAAACAATTATCAAGTATCAAATTGATCATAGCATCCAATTCACTTCCTATGATAGTTTTTATTATACCCAACTTGGATGCCTACCATTCTAGGACCAATTTTATAACCATAGCAAATACCATGCTGTTCTAAAAGACTCTCAAAATAATATAAGTGAAGCATGAGAGACTAGCAATTTCTACAAAATTAAGCCACCGCCGTGCTCTAAAAGATATAAGTGAAGCACTAGAGCAAAAACTATCAAGCTCAAAAGATATAAGTGAAGCACATAGCATATTCTAATAAATTCTAATAAAGTAGGCTTCTCCCAAAAGGTGTGTACAGCAAGAATGATTGTGGTAAACTAAAAAGCAAATACTAATATCTTACACGACGCAGCAAGCAGAACACATATTATGTGGCGAATAAAAATATAGCTCCAAGTAAACTTACCAATGAACGAAGACGAAAGAGGGGATGCCTTCCCGGGGCATCCCCAAGCTTAGGCTTTTGGCTACTCTGGAATATCATGGGGTGCCATGGGCATCCCCAAGCTGAGGCTTTTGCCACTCCTTATTCCATAGTCCATCAAATCTTTACCCAAAACTTGAAAACTTCACAACACAAAACTCAACAGGAAATCTTATAAGCTCCGTTAGTGAAAGAAAACAAAACCACCACATAAGTTACTGTAATGAACTCATTCTTTATTTATTTAGGTGTCAAACCTACTGTATTCCAACTTCTCTATGGTTTATAAACTATTTTACTAGCCATAGATGCATCAAAATAAGCAAACAACACACGAAAGGCAGAATCTTTCAAAAACAGAACAGTCTGTAGAAATCTGTAACTAACGCAAACTTCTGGAACTCTAAAAATCCTACAAAAATAGGAAGTCCTGGAAAATTTGTCTATTGATCATCAGCAAAAAGAATCAATGCAAAATCACGTTTCTGCGATTTAACAAAACTACTTTCGTTCATGCAAAGTTTCTGTTTTTCAGCAGAATCAAATCAACTGTCATCATAGGTTATCCTATAGGTTCTACTTGGCACAAACACTAACTAAAACATAAAAACACATCTAAACAGATGGTAGATGCAAAATTTTATTAATAAACATAAACAAAAACAAAAAACACAAATAAAATTGGGTTGCCTTCCAACTAGCGCTATCGTTTAACGTCCCTAGCTAGGCATAAAAGCGAAGATAGATCTAAGTAGTGCCATCTTTGGCACTCAATTCATAAGTAGCCCGCATGATAGATTCATAAGGTAATTTAACTTTCTTTCTTGGAAAGTGCTCCATGCCTTTCCTTAATGAAAATTGGAATCTAATATTCCCTTCCTTCATATCAATAATCGCGCCAATCGTTCTAAGGAAAGGTCTACCAAGAATAATAGGGCAAGAAAGATTGCAATCTATATCAAGACCAATAAAATCTATGGGCACCAAATTTCTATTTGCAACAATGAGAACATCATTGATCATTCCCATTGGCTGTTTAATAGTGGAATCCGCAAGGTGCAAATTCAAAGAGCAATCATCAAGATCATGGAAACCTAGAATATCACATAAAGTTTTCGAAATCGTGGAAACACTAGCAGCCAAATCACACAAAGCAAAACACTCATGATCTCTATTTTTAATCTTTATAGTAGGTTCCCACTCATCATTAAGTTTTCTAGGTATAGAAACTTCCAAATTAAGTTTTTCATCATAAGATTGCATCAAGGCATCAACGATATGTTTGGTAAAAGCTTTATTTTGACTATAAGCATGAGGAGAATTAACAACGGATTGCAACAAGGAAATACAACCTTCTAAAGAACAATTATCATAATCAAATTCCTTGAAATCCAAGATAGTGGGTTCAATACTATTTAAAGTCATGACCTCTCCAATCCCAATTTTACCAAATTTAGCATCAAGATCTAAAAACTCCGAATTCTTGGGACGCCTTCTAACTAAAGTTGACTCATCTCCAGTCCCATTATTATTAAGATTCATATTGCAAAAAAAATATCTAATAGGAGACACATCAATAACTTTAAGATCTTCATCATTATTTTCATGGAAACTAGAAGAACATGCCTTTACAAAGCAATCTTTTTTAGCACGCAATCTAGCGGTTCTTTCCTTGCACTCATCAATGGAAATTCTCATGGCTTTGAGAGACTCATTGATATCATGCTTAGGAGGAGTAGATCTAAGTTTAAGAGAATCAACATCAAGCGAAAGTCTATCAATGTTCCTAGCCAAATCATCAACTTTGAGCAATTTTTCTTCAAGCAAGGCATTAAAATTCTTTTGGGAGATCATAAATTCTTTCACACTATTCTCAAAATCAGAGGGCATCTTACTAAAATTATCATAAGAATTATTGTAGGAATTTCCATAATTATTAGAGGAATTACTAGGGAACGGTCTAGGATTAAAGTTTCCTCTATAAGCATTGTTTCCTAATCTATTCCTACCAACAAAATTCACATCCATAGATTCATTATTATTCTCAATCAAAGTAGACAAAGGCATATCATTGGGATCAAAAGGAGCACTCTTAGTAGCAAGCAACTTCATAAGTTCATCCATCTTTCCACTCAAAACATTGATTTCTTCTATAGCATGCACTTTTTTACTAGAAGATCTTTCGGTGTGCCATTGAGAATAATTAGCCATAATATTATCAAGAAGTTTTGTAGCATCTCCTAACATGATTTCCATAAACGTGCCTCCCACGGCTGAATCTAAAAGATTTCTAAAAGCAAAGTTCAAACTGGCATAAAATTTTTGTATGATCATCCATAAATTCAAACTATGAGTAGGGCAATTGTGAATCATTAATTTCATTCTTTCCCAAGATTGGGCAACATGCTCATGATCAAGTTGTTTAAAATTCATAATATCATTCCTAAGAGTGATAATCTTAGCAGGAGGAAAATACTTAGAGATAAAAGCATCTTTGCACTTGTTCCAAGAATCAATACTATTTTTAGGCAAAGACGAAAACCAAACTTTAGCACGATCTCTAAGTGAAAATGGAAACAACTTCAATTTAACAATATCATTATCCGTATCTTTCTTCTTTTGCATATCATACAAATCAACAAAGTTGTTTAGATGAGTAGCGACATCTTCACTAGGAAGGCCGGCGAATTGATCTTTCATCACAAGATTCAGCAAAGAAGTATTGATTTCACAAGACTCAACATCATTAAGAGGAGCAATCAGAGTACTAAGGAAATCATTATTATTGGTATTGGAGAAATCACACAATTTGGTATTATCTTGCGCCATGGCAACAAGTAATCCAACACACAAGCAAACAGAAAAAGGCAAGCAAAAAAGAGAGGAGAAGATTGGGAAAGAGAGGGCGAATAAAACGGCAAGGGTGAAGTGGGGGAGAGGAAAACGAGAGGCGAATGGCAAATAATGTAAATGCGAGGGAGATGAGTTTGTGATGGGTACTTGGTATGTCTTGACTTGACCGAAGACCTCCCCGGCAACGGCTCCAGAAGTCCTTCTTGCTACATCTTGAGCTTGCCTTGCTTTTCCTTGAAGAGGAAAGGGTGATGCAGCAATAGTAGTGTAAGTATTTCCCTCAGTTTTTGAGAACCAAGGTATCAATCCAATAGGAGGCTCCTCAGAAGTCCCACACACCTACACAAACAAACAAAGAACTCACAACCAACGCAATAAAGGGGTTGTCAATCCCTTCATGGCCACTTGCGAACGTGAGATCTGATAGAGATAGTATGATAAGATAAATATATTTATGGTATTTTATAATATAGATGCAAAAAGTAAATATGCAAATATAAGTAGATTGAAAGCTTATATTATAAAATATAGACCCGGGGGCCATAGGTTTCACTAGTGGCTTCTCTCAAGATAGCATAAGTATTACGGTGGGTGAACAAATTAAGTATTACGGTGGGTGAACAAATTACTGTCGAGCAATTGATAGAAAAGCGAATAATTATGAGATTATCTATGCATGATCATGTATATAGGCATCACGTCCGCAACAAGTAGACCGACTCATGCCTGCATCTACTACTATTACTCCACACATCGACCGCTATCCAGCATGCATCTAGAGTATTAAGTTCATAAGAACAGAGTAACGCATTAAGAAAGATGACATGATGTAGAGGGATAAACTCATGCAATATGATATAAACCCCATCTTTTTATCCTCAATAGCAACAATACAATACGTGCCTTGCAACCCTTTCTGTCACTATGTATGGACACCGCAAGATTGAACCCAAAGCTAAGCACTTCTCCCATCGCAAGAAAGATCAATCTAGTAGGCCAAACCAAGCTGATAATTCGAAGTGACTTGAGAAGATAAATCAATCATACATAAAAGAATTCAGAGAAGATTCAAATATTACTCATAGATAAACTTGATCATAAAACCACAATTCATCGGATCTCGACAAACACACCACAAAAAGAGTTTACATCGAATAGATCTCCACAAGAGAGGGGGAGAACATTGTATTGAGATCCAAAAAGAGAGAAGAAGCCATCTAGCTAATAACTATGGACCCGAAGGTCTGTGGTAAACTACTCACAACTCATCGGAGGGGCTATGGTGTCGATGTAGAAGCCCTCCATGGTCGATTCCCCCTCCGGCGAAGCACCGTCGAAGGCTCCAAGATGGGATCTCGCAGATACAGAAGGTTATGGCGGTGGAAATTGTTTTTTGTTGGCTTCCTGGATGTTTTCGGGGTACGTAGGTATATATAGGAGGAAGAAGTACGTCGGTGGCCGCTCGAGGGGCCCAGGAGGCAGGGGCGCGCCCAGGAGGGGTGGGCGCACCCTCCTATCTCCTGGCCGCCTCGATTGGTTCTTCACTTGCACTCCAAGTCCTCTGGATCACGTTCGTTCCAAAAATCACGCTCCCAAAGGTTTCATTCCGTTTGGACTCCGTTTGATATTCCTTTTCTTCGAAATACTGAAATAGGCAAAAAAACAGCAATACGGGCTGGGCCTCCGGTTAGTAGGTTAGTCCCAAAAATGATATAAATATGTAAACTAAAGCCCATAAACATCCAAAAGTGGTAATATAATAGCATGGAACAATCAAAAATTATAGATACGTTGGAGATGTATCAAGGTGCAGTTACGATAAGATTCTATCATCCTATACCAAGCATCTTTTAAGTTTTCTCCTTGTCTTTGCTTGATGTGAAGAACTTCAAACTCGGGAGACAAAGGAGCGGACAAAGGACTAGCCATAACAATGAAAATAAACTAACTAACACACGAGCACACAAGAGGCAAGAGAAAGAGAGAGGAGATTGCGAAAGAGAAGGCGAATAAAACAGGAAGGGTGAAGTGGGGGAGAGGAAAACGAGAGGAAAATGGCAAATAATGTAATGCGAGGGAGATGAGTTTGTGATGGGTCCCATGTATGTCTTGACTTGAGCGAAGACCTCCCTGGTAACGGTGCTAGGAATCCTTCTTGCTACCTCTTGAGCATGCGTTGGTTTTTCCCTTGAAGAGGAAAGGGTGATGCAGCAAAGTAGCGTAAGTATTTCCCTCAGTTTTTGAGAACCAAGGTATCAATCTAGTAGGAGGCTCCTCAAAAGTCCCACGCACATACACAAACAAACAAGAACCTCGCAACCAACGTGATAAAGGGGTTGTCAATCCCTTCATGATAACTTGCGAAAGTGAGATCTGATAGAGATAATAAGATAAGATAAATATTTTTGGTATTTTTATGATATAGATTGGAAAGTAAAAGATGCAAATAAAAGTAGATTGAAAACTTATATGATAAAGGCTAGACCCGGGGTCCATAGGTTACACTAGTGGATTCTCTCAAGATAGCATAAGTATTACGGTGGGTGAACAAATTACTGTCGAGCAATTGATAGAAAAGTGCATAGTTATGAGATTATCTAGGTATGATCATGTATATAGGCATCAGGTCCGCAACAAGTAGATCGAAACAATTATGCATCTACTACTATTACTCCACACATCGACCGACTCCTGCCTGCATCTAGAGTATTAAGTTCATAAGAACAGAGTAACGCATTAAGAAAGATGACAAGATGTAGAGGGATAAACTCATGCGATATGATATAACCCCCATCTTTTTATCCTCGATGGCAACAATACAATACGTGCCTTGATGCCCCTGCTGTCACTGGGAAAGGACACCGCAAGATTGAACCCAAAGCTAAGCACTTCTCCCATTGCAAGAAAGATCAATCTAGTAGGCCAAACCAAACTGATAATTCAAAGAGACTTGCAAAGATAACCAATCATACATAAAAGAATTCAGAGGAGATTCAAATATTTCTCATAGATAAACTTGATCATAAACCAACAATTCATCGAATCTCGACAAACACACCACAAAAAGAGTTACATCAAATAGATATCCAAGAAGATCAAGGAGAACTTTGTATTGAGATTCAAAGAGAGAGAAGAAGCCATCTAGCTAATAACTATGGACCCGAAGGTCTGTGGTAAACTACTCACAACTCATCGGAGAGGCCTTGGAGATGATGTAGAGGCCCTCCATGGTCGATTCCCCCTCCGATGGAGCGCTGGCGAAGGCTCCAAGATGGGATCTCGCGGATAAAGAAGGTTGCGGCGGTGGAATTAGGTTTTTGTGGTGCCCCTGGATGTTTTCAAGGTACGGGAGTATATATAGGCGAAGGAGGTAGGTCGGTGGAGCAACAAGGGGCCCACGAGGATGGGGGGCGCGCCCACCCCCAGGGGGCGCACCGGGCACCCTCGTGTCCGCCTCGTTCGCTTCTTGACGTCCACTCCAAGTCTCCTGGGTTGCGTTTGTTCCAAAAAGATTGCTCCCAAAGGTTTCATTCTGTTTGGACTCCGTTTGATATTTCTTTTCTTCGAAACACTAAAATAGGCAAAAAAAAACAACAATTTGGGCTGGGCCTCCAGTTTGTAGGTTAGTCCCAAAAATGATATAAAAGTGTAGAGTAAAGCCCGTAAACATCCAAAACGGGTAATATAGTAGTATGGAACAATCAAAAATTATAGATACATTGGAGGCGTATCAGGTACTTGGTATGTCTTGACTTGAGCGAAGACCTCCCCGGCAGCGGCGCCAGAAATCCTTCTTGCTACCTCTTGAGCACTGCATTGGTTTTCCCTTGACGAGGAAAGGGTGATGCAGCAAAGTAGCATATAAGTATTTCCCTCAGTTTTTGAGAACCAAGGTATCAATCCAGTAGGAGGCTCCTCAAAAGTCCCACACACCTACACAAACAAACAAGAACCTCGCAACCAACGCGATAAAGGGGTTGTCAATCCCTTCACGGTAACTTGTGAAAGTGAGATATGATAGAGATAATAAGATAAGATAAATATTTTTGGTATTTTTATGATATAGATTGGAAAGTAAAAGATGCAAATAAAAGTAGATGGGAAACTTATATGATAAAAGATAGACCCAGGGGCCATAGGTTTCACTAGTGGCTTATCTCAAGATAACATATGTATTACGGTGGGTGAACAAATTATTGTCGAGCAATTGATAGAAAAGTGCATAGTTATGAGAATATCTAGGCACGATCATGTATATAGGCATCACTGTTGGTGTCAAAACCGGCGGATCTCAGGTAGGGGGTCCCGATCTGTGCGTCTTAGGCTGATGATAACAAGAAGCAAGGGACACAATGTTTACCCAGGTTCGGGCCCTCTCGATGGAGGTAAAACCCTACTTCCTGCTTGATTAATATTGAAGATATGAGTAGTACAAGAGTAGATCTACCACGAGATCGTAGTGGCTAAACCCTAGGAGCTAGCCTATGATGGTATGATTGTAATTGTGCTCGGCCTTCTAAGACCAACCTCTCTGGTTTATATAGACACCGGAGAGGGCTAGGGTTTACACGGAGTCGGTTACAAGGAAGGAAACATAATATCCGAATCGCCAAGCTTGTCTTCCACGCAAAGGAGAGTCCCATCCGGACACGAGCCAGAGTCTTGAGTCTTGTATCTTCACGCCCCAATAGTCCGGATGATATATATAGTCCGGCTGTCCGGATACCCCCTAATTCAGGACTCCCTCAGTAGCCCCTGAACCAGGCTTCAATGACGATGAGTCCGGCGCGCAGTCTTGTCTTCGGCATTGCAAGGCGGGTTCCTTCTCCGAATACTGCAAGGTAATTATCGAACACTAAGACCGTGTCCGGATCTGCAAGATGATCTTCACACGCCATTGTAGGGAACATAGCATAAATCCATTCTGCTGGCAATCTTCGTACGTCGTGCCCTTGCATCGTGGCCTGGTCCAACACGAACCGGCGTTTCTTGCCCCACCTCGACTCGTGTTGCGAGGCGGTTTTATTGGCACATCCTGCTAAAGCAGAGATCATGTTCCTCTTATTACGGGATCTTTCATCAATATGGGCGTGTGTGACCCCACGACGAGCGTTGGTATGACTCCATGTATTTTTGGATAAAGTCTCACACTGAGGACTCTTGATATTCATCCCCTTTATAAAGGGGTCGAGGCCTATGCCTCTTTTCCACCTCCCTTGCTCCTTCTCGCACCTCGACTTCTAACACCCAAGACCTCAGCTCCAACACCCCAGATCCTCCAATATGTCCGGATCCAACGCAAAAGGCCGGTGGTGGCCTCCTCGATCCAAGAGGAGGACATTACAAAGCTTAGGGAGGTCGGATACCTGACCGCCGATATCCAGCACAGGCTTCCTGCTCCAGGGCAAGTTATCCCTACGCCGGAGCCCAATGAGAGTGTTGTGTTTGTCCCTCACTTCCTCCGAGGCCTGGGCCTCACCCTCGACCCCTTTGTGAGGGGGGCTCATGTTCTACTATGGGCTGGATTTTCATGATCTGACTCCAGACCCTATCCTCCATATCTCGTCATTCATTATTGTGTGCGAGGCTTTGTGAAGCCGAAGATGATCGAGGGGCGACACGCGGAGTGCGGAGGTGCCATAATAAGCAGGAACGCTGATGCCCCATGGCCAGAGGGTTCTTTCCTGGAAGTATCCAATGTATGGCAACGGAGGTGGTTTTATGTTACGGCTCCCAGAGGCACAAAGTGGGTAGCCGCCCCCGAGTTCTGCTCGGGCCCTCCGTCACAGTTGGCGTCTTGGACCGACGTAGGACGGAGTTGGGGGCCCGCTGGTGATATCAATACTGCAGAATCGCATCCGGGAGCTTCTTGAGAGGGACATAAATCTTGTCAGCATAATTCAAGTGATGTTAATCCGACGGATGTTGTCGTGCAAACGTCGGACTATTAAGCACTTCTTTGGCCTGAAGCTCGAAGGGATGTGTAAGTTATTCTTCGGACCACAATAAAGTGTCCCGACACCAACGAGGATGCGGGCCTAAGCTGCAATCGCCTAGATGCCCAAGTAAGTAACCTTAAAGACGGAAACTTCGTTTATATTTGTCATAACCATTATTCGGAAAAACCCTCCGTTGCCAGGAATGGCTCAACAAGGCGGAGAGAATCAGGTTTCCGGCGCCACTTCCTGAAGGCTCGCCTGGTCCAACCGTTGCCAAGATGCTTGGCCGGGTGCTCAGCAAAATCCCCTCAGGGAAAGGCAAAGGAAAGGGCAGTGAAGCCGAACTTCACACACTACACATCCCAACTAGGGGAATCATTACCTCCCTTGAGGAGGATAGTCGGGAAGGGGAGGCTAAAGCCTCCACCCCACGCGGGAGGAAGAGGACCGCCTCCGAAGACTTGGAGGCGGAGATGCCCAAGCAAGGGAAGAAGGTATCACCAGGGGGCTCTGCCGCGATGGGCACCCTCACCGCGTCGTGCCCACCAACGGGCCAGCCCTCCACCGAGCTGTAAGTTAATCGTTAATTCGAAGGTACAGTGTTTCCCCGAGATCCATAACCGGGACTTCGTCTTTTGCAGTCCGGCGAGTAGCTCTCCTCAACAGAGTTCGTCTTCGGGGGATCTTCCTCCGGAGATGATGGAGAGTGAGACCCCACCCACCTCTCCATCTCATGAAGTAGGCGACACTGAGGTGTCATCACGGAGGAGTCCGGATCTGCCGAAGTCGGAAGCTAATACGTCTGTCGCCCTGAGCCCGGAGCGTTTGGCTCCCACGGGGGGCGATGGGAAGGGTCCGGCATAGTTCGATGTCTGGCCGGACGTACTGACAGACCTTCTGGAGCGAGCCGCGCTCTCGGAGGAGCACCGCTCATTAATGAGCATGGTGCTCATGAAGATTTCATCCGCTACAAGCGGCTTGAATGAGGCATTTACGAGCCTGCTCAAAGGCTTTGAGGTATGTAGTGAAAAATGCACTATTTTTGGTTGTGAAGCACGCGCTAGGTGTGCTCCCTATGGATAGTAGCCCCTGAGACTCTGGTTGCCCGCCATAGGTGGCAAATGGGGGATCATATAGTAATGGCTACGCTGTACATGTGCACAGGTATCCAAGGATCCGGCAGCCGACCAGTCTGTTGAAGTTGCCGAACTAAGGAGGCAGATCGGATCTATCGATGCCGTTATCACGCTGGTGAACAAACGGCTGGAAGAGTCATAGGGTATGTGCTCTGCTTCCCTTATTATGTTGTATAGGAAAATGCGAGAGGGGCATAATATTAATGCAATGTGTTTGTACTGCAGATGGTGCTGCTGCCGTGGAGGCCCTAAGGGCGGAACTTGCTCAGGCAAAGGAACAAGCTCGGGCTAGCAATGCGGCTTCCCTAAAGGCGGCCGAAGAATTGAGAGCCGAACAGGCTGCTCATCACCGAAGCGAGGAAAGGATAGCCGAAATGGCTGGGGAGTTGAAAAATGCCGCCGACTGGTATGTACTCCTTGAAAAGGAGAATAAGGCTAGTTCGGCCGAGCTGGACAAGGCACTTAATGCCACCAAAGAGATGTGGACCGAGATCCGGGGTATGCGGGAGGAGCTCCGACAGGCCGACAAAATCGTGGCTGGGGGCTCCTACTTACTGCGGACGAAGTTTTTGGATCCGAAGTATGCTCCCCTGGCTGGACGCTGGAGTCATGTAGACGCTTATGTGGACTTGGCGAATAGTACAGCTGACGCTGCCAAGTTCTTCGAGGGTCAAGGTGATAAGGAAGTGGAGAAGCTTTTCTGGTCGCAATTCAATGCTCCCACTCGCCCACTGCCGCTAAATGAGAAGGTGGCTACTGTGGCGGAGCTTCACAGGCTGTCCGGGCTTGCAATGCGGTCTGTAATAGACCATCTTCGGGCGAAGGGTCCTAAGTCGGACTGTTACTTTGGTTTGGTGTAGCAATTCCTTGGGGCGGTGTCTCAGATTGACGTCATGAGGAGGTCGGCCTGCATAGAGGGTGCACGAATGGCTCTTGCCCGCGTTAAAGCCTATAGGACGGATATGGAGGCGACCATTATAGCGACCCAGGATCCAACGGGAGGCCAATATCTGGCCGAGCACTACTTGGCGCAGGTCACAAAAGGTGCCCGCCTAATAGAGGCGCGGTGCTCGAAGAATGTCTTGTTCGAGTGATAATTCGAATCATTGTAAAAACAATGTTTATTTTGATTATGAGTCTATATTTATACTTTTTGCCCGGAAGTATGATTGTGTCCCCTTTGCGGCCATTTTTATATAAATATGAGTAATCCAAAAGTTAGCAGTCGTTGGCTTCAGCCCCCACGCATAAAATGCGGGGGTGTTCGCGAAAAATATGCTTAATCACACTTGATCCAACGTCTTGGTCCATTAAGGAGGTGATCACACGTCGAACTAGGCAACCGGACTATATAGCTGTAACACCTTCGCTTAGCCATGGGGGTCTAACGGTGGGGCTACTATGTAGCCCCTGGTACCTTCGCGTGCATCCGAATACGAGCGCGTATGTACATGGCCGGGAAATGGCCCTTCATTAATGCGGAGGAATCCTAAAGATTCCGGTGAGTCTTCGAGTGGTTGAATAGTCTCTCGTTGTATCATGACAGTCAGTTTTCGGCTTTCTCTACTGAGGTGCTCATCCGGAATAACCAGGGCACAATCGCAGTAGTTCTCCTTTGGCCACCTTAGCCGATAATAACGGAACACAAGGCGGCAAACCCAGGAGCCAAGCAAACCCAACATTTGACCAAAGACATGATTCGGAGCTGATGCATATAAGGCCAAACTCGTGATGCCGAACACTCCCGAAGGTATTCGGTCTTTGTAAAAGAAAACACGCTGACTTCCAGGTACGTGCGTTTAATCTGTCGTGGCGAAATGCCAATAACGGCAGTATCCTCTGTGGGTATGGAACCCATGGGATGGTTAAACAACAAGAGGCAGTAGAAAAGGTTTACACAGGGGCTTAATCTAAAAAGAAACATGTTGAACGGGGCCCTGCTGCACGTCTGCGCCTTTGTCTCCGTTGTGCCGTATCCTGGAAGGGTATCATGTGAACATTGTCTGTGGAAAAAATAAAACTTGTAGGAGAGTACAATGTAAGTATGCGATGGATAATAAAAGTGTAAGATGTTTGGCCTGCCAATAAGGTTGAGCCACGTGTGGGGCTGCATTAAATATTTATAGCCCCTGGTGTTCGCTATGGGACTACGTATACGGTGCCCTGGTTCAGTTTTGTCCGGGCCACTAGACTCGTCTAACCGTGTTTGTGGTCTTAATGACTAGTCATGTTTTTTGATATTGGAGGTCGCTTACAGTCCGGCCGCCAGGGCCGTCGCGTGTTCCTCTACGCGTGAAGAGCGCTCTGTGATTCCGCTAACAGTGATGACGCTGTGTGGACCGGGCATCTTGAGTGTAAGGTAGCCGTAGTGCGGCAATGCGCTGAAGCGGGCGAAGGCCATTCTTCCACGCAATGCATGATAGTCGCTTTGGAAGGGTGCGATGGTGAAGAGTAGTTCTTCGCTTCTAGAGTTGCCTGGGGAGCCGAATGTTACTTTCAGCACGACGGAGCCCCCGCCATAGGCTTCAACGCCTAGTATCACCCCTTCAAAGGTGGTGTTGCTTTGGCTAATTCTGGATGGGTTTATCCCCATTCTGCGGACAGTGTCCTTGTATATTAAATTGAGACTACTGCCGCCGTCAATGAGGACACGGGTGAGACGGTATCCGTCGATTATTGGGTCAAGCACCAAGGCCTTTGATCATCCATGCCGAATACTAGTTCAGCCGTCCATGTGATCGAAAGTGATCGGATGAGACATCCAGTAGTCAGATGTGGGTACAATGGGCTCTATATCGTGCGCGTCTCTGAGCACGCGTTCGTGCCTTCTCGTGAATGTGTGAGTCGCGTGGATCACGTTTACTGTTTTAACCTCTGGTAGGAATTTTTTCTGTCCCCCAGTGTTTGGCTGGCGAGGTTCATCCTCGTCTTCGCTTGGTGTGTCCCTCCCCTTGTGTTCGGCATTTAATTTTCCGGCCTGCTTGAAGACCCAGCATTGTCTATGTGTGTGGTTCGCAGGTTTCTCGGGGGTGCCATGAATTTGGCATAGTCTGTCCAGGACTCTGTTCAGACCGGACGGTCCCTCTTTACTGCCTTTTAATGGCTTCTTTTGCTGATCAGATCGAGAGCCCTTGAATCCGGCATTGACCGTTGTGTTATATGAGCTCTCTTCCTTGTTTTGGCGTTTGTATTTATTACGCCGTGGCTTCCCGTTGTCATCCCTTATTTCGGATGTGTTGGGGTCGCTGGTGCCTTTACGGGCTAGCCAGCCATCTTCACCCGCGCAAAAGCGGGTCATAAGGCTTGTTAAGGCTGCCATTGTCCTTGGCTTTTCTTGGCCGAGGTGCCGAGTGAGCCACTCGTCGCGGATGCTGTGTTTGAATGCTGCTAAGGCTTCGGCGTCCGGACAGTCGACAACTTGATTCTTCTTAATGAGGAATCTTTTCCAAAGCTTGCGGGCGCACTTTCCGGGCTGTTGGATTATGTGACTTAAATCGTCTGCATCCGGAGGCCGGACATAAGTCCCTTGAAAGTTGGCCCTGAAAGCGTCCTCGAGTTCCTCCCAACTCCCAATTGAATTTTCGGGGAGGCTTTTCAACCAGTGTCGAGCTGGTCCCTTCAACTTGGGGGGGGGGGGGGTATTTGATGGCGTGGAGGTCATCCCCACGAGCCATGTGAATATGCAGGATAAAATCCTCGATCCAGACCCCCGGGTCTTTCGTTCCGTCGAATGCCTCTATGTTCACATGTTTAAAACCTTGTGGGAATTCATGGTCCAATACTTCTTCGATGAAGCACAGGGGGTGAGCAGCCCCTCTGTATCTGGACGCGTTGTGGCATGCACTCGGCTGTTGTTGTGTCCGGTGTTTATTCCGAACTGGTATTTGGCTTGTATGATCGTTTTGGTAACCATAAACCCTTGCCGGGGTGTGTCCTTTAGATCCGTAGATGGACCTGGCCGCACCGGCTTTCTTATCCAGATGTTCGCGTAGATCATGCGCGGTGTCAGTAGTCATTCTGTTGCGGTTGTGAAGCGGTACGTCTGGTTTCCTAATCGTATTATTCTTTGGTGGAATGGCCTCGTCGTCGAATTCTGGTAGTAGTTTGCGTTTTGGATAGCTTTTTGTATGGCGATCGTCGCCATATCTTTCTTCAGTGTCTAGCACTTTATTTCATCTGCGACTGAGCGTGTCCTGTGCGGCTTTGAGCTATTGCTTCTGCTTCTTTAGACTTCTCGCCGTGGCCATAAGATTTCGGTGGAGGTTGTCTCGTTCCACGCGTTCTTCTGGAATGATGAATGCATCATCGTCCAGACTGTGTTCCTGTCCTGGAGCGTTTGAAGAGCTCGTCCCTCCGGATCATTGTGATTGGGCATCTGCTCCAAAGTCGGTTCGGCATGACTTGGCTCGTCCTGCTCCATCGCTGGGTCCATGTGGTCGTTATTGCCTCTGGGGTTTACTGGTATGTCAATCCTTCTTGCGCTCTTGTCGCTATTTTTACTGTTGCTGGACTTTGAGCGGCGCCTGCGCCGCCGTTTTGGCTTTTGCCTGGGTGTTTTATCTTCCGGATTATCGCTGTCGTCCTTCTTGGGCGTATCCACCATGTATATATCGTGTGACGAGGTAGTAGTCTCGTGCCCCAGAGATTCTGAAGCTTCTCCTGCATCGTCGTCCATACCGTCGATGTCTTCGGAGTCGAAGTCAAGCACGTCAGTTAAATCATCAATCGTGGCAATGAAGTGGGTGGTGGGTGGGCAGCGAATTCCTTCCACTACAAAAAAAATACACTTCCGTGATGATACGTGTTTGTCACAGTAGGTCGCGTTTTTTGTCATGCATGTACATCCATGACAAATTTATGACAGAATCAAGATAGTCATACCTTTGCTGTCGTAGAAGTGTTCCATGACATTACCAAAATTATCATCACAGAAGTGTCCACTTCCATGACGATAAATCGCGCGTCACAGAAGTGCTTTCGTCAAGGGTGACCGACACGTGGCATCCACCGTAACGGAACGCCGTTAAGCTATCGGGTCGGGTTTTGGATCCAATAACCCGTTAACAGCCCCGACCAATGGGGATTTTCCACGTGTAAAATCATCATTGGCTGGAGGAAACACATGTCGGCTCACCGTTGGGACAGATGTCATCCTCTCATTGGACCGAACGTGCCTATGATACGATGACACGTGGCACGGCCCAACAGAGGCCCATTCCTGTGAAAAGGCCGGCCTGTTTGACTTGGTCAAAAGGTGGCGGGCTGGCCCACGGAAAGCCTGTTAACGGCCTGTTTGCATATAGCCCATTTACAGCACACTAACCTAGGGCCCGTTACGCCCTATCTGAATTAGGCCCAGTAGCGTCATCTGGGCCGTCCAATATGATTCAACCCGTTTTAACTTCCGGCCCATGTGTGGCCCATGACTTCTTTCGGCCCATATGAGGACCTTTGTAACTCTTGGCCCATTAACAGCCCGTGGTGAAACTGGCCCATAATGAACAGTGTATCACTTTATACCCATTAACGGCCCGTTATTGCATTGGGCCGTTTCGAGCCCAAGTTATCTTTCAGCCTTCTCAGGGCCCATTGATTCTTGGGCTCACTTGCAGCATTCGGTTACATACGGCCCGTTACTGTCATTTTCTGCTTGTGGGCCAAATTCAGCCTGTCGTTATAGTCGGCCCATTTGTGGACCGTTAATACGTTGGGCCGTTTTCATGTCAAAAAAATCCGTTGGGCTATTTTCATAGAGTTATCAAATATGGCCTTTTAATGGCCCATTATGGTCCACGAATAGTACGGCCCATGATTGGCGAAATGATGATACGCCCCGTAGAAGGCCCATGGATCCTACGGCCCGTATAAGGCCCATGGATAGTACGGCCCGTAGAGGGCCCATGGATCGTACGGCCCGTAAAAGGCCCATGGAACCTACGTCCCGTAGAAGGCCCATTGATCCCTAAGGCCCGTATAGAAGAAGGCCGATGGATCCTACGGCCCGTACAGAAGGCCAATGGTCCTACAGCCGAATGAAGGCCCATGGATCATACGGCCTGCAGGAGGCCCATCAGTCCGTGTGTTGCCATGATTATTTTGGCCTAGTTACCAAAAATAGGCTATTGTGGCCGCTAGAAAAACACAGAAAAAGAACTGTAGTGACTACAAGCAAACAACTAAACAAGACAATAAGGAAATAAATAAGCAAGCAATTAAGGCTAGCCTATTACCGCTATTACACATATTACATCCACTGGGCATAAAAGTTCGCCATCAGTGCAAATATAGGGAACAAAGCAGCATATTACATACATTGGCCGTCAAAATTGGCCATCAGTACAAATAAACGCGACAACAAAACAAGAGCATAACTGAAACAACTTCAGAAGAGCTCAAGAAACGTTATCCTGGGTATCCACAATGCTGGCAATAAGCTTAAGCTGATTAGCTTTGTCCTGTTTGGCACTAAAATCCTCCAACGCTTGCTGTTGCACCAGAAAGTATGCATCTGAATGCTCCAGGGACTTTCGCAATCCTTCCGCTTCTTGTCGCAGCACAACTGATCGATGTCTTTCAGCTTGTAGTTGAGACTCAAGAAACCGAACTTATTCAGACAGTGAGTTTGAATAGCTTGTGCAAGCGGTAGTGGCCAGTAACTCGAACACTAAACCAAGACAGGACTTTGGGGTTGTCTCGCTGTCTTCAAGATAGTCTTCCTTAGCTGTTTTATCAGCTTTGTTGGAGACCAACAAGGATGTGTCACTATCCTGAACCTTATCTTCATTACTTCCTTTACCATTGCTTAATAAGGCACTCTTCCCTAATATTCTGTCAGCGTTCTAAAAGAAGAAACAAGCAGACACATAACAAGTTTAGCATGTACTAGTATATGAAACTCATTTCGGTGAACCAGTTCATTAGTAAGGTGGACAGGATTAAACTACCAAGTCTTCTATTGCCAAGTACTAATACATAATAAAAGCATCAAACAAACATATATCTATGTCCTATGGTCACTGCATTGTCTTGCCAAATCAAAATAGAGACACGGTTCAAATCATATCAGTTCAAGACAAAGCAGCAGTGAAAGAATACAAAGCGTGGGAAACTACACGGCACAACAAGATTTCAGATGGGTACCATGGATCTACATGTACAACAACACTATTGGATCTGTTGTGATGCTAGTAATGTGCATGATATGAAAGTCAACTGTATACACAATTGAAATTGAAATCAAAAGAGCTATTGATAAGAGCAAACCTATTAAAGAAACATGCGTGAACATACCTGCTGTGCCATTGGAGATTCAATTAGATCCTTCAATTTAAAAATAAGTTTGTATGAGTAAATACAGTGATACAAGAGCAAAGCAATCATAGTTAAAAAAGGCGCGCCTAAGCGAGCGCTTAAGCGTGCCTAGGCTCTAGGCGTTGGCAAAACGCATTGCGCATAACTACGCTTAATCTGTGCATAACTGCGCATAAGCATGCACTTTGGTCAGTAAAGTGCAAGGCGGTGGCAAAACGCACAATTAACGCCTAGCGCTTTTTTGAACTATGATAGCAATGGAATCTTAAATTAGAACAGTTGTTCTTCAGGTTTAGGCACTTGTTCTACATGAACAGAGTACAGTAAGACGCAAGAATATAATACTTAAAAATAGAAAATGAGCTCATAGACCTTACCACATTCTTGGTTCGGGACCAGTACAGAACAAGGCATTCCCAGTCATCGTCCAGTAAATGTGTCTCAGGAGAACGTAAGGGAATTTGATGAGTTTCTTTGCCGGTGAAGTACGTTTTCTTTAGGTAATTCTGATACTGCCACCAAGCATTCTTGAAGATAGCAGAGGTATTAGCACAGGTTACCTCATCCTGAGTTTCCAAATCGGTCCTTCTCTGTAGAGAAAAATGGGAAAATTTGTTGTATTATAACCATCATGGAGGTAGGATGTATGGGACAAAGCAAAGTAATTGCCATGAATAACATTACTTACACATAACTCCTGGACAAACACCTGCAACTGGCATTTTCCTTCATCTTCAGTATAATATTTCCAAGATGGGAAGATACACACATACGATTTAACAACATCAAATGCGATAGATGCTAAACTACGACTGGTTGGTTGTGCTTCCTCCACAGGAATAGGCATACTAACTGGTGGAGTTGGGGTTCGCCGTGATAGTACTGGCCCTTTGGGCACTGGAGCTTCCTTACTAACTGCTCTTGTTTGGGAGCTCTGTGGTGGAGATGGTGCTGTGTCAACAGGAACTGGGTTACTATCGGCTGGGGTTGGGGTTAGATTGGGTGAAGCTGGTTCTCTGTCCATCGCAGTAGGGGTACAATCTGCGAGAGTTTGGGTTATGTGTGGTAGGGATGGTTCTTGTGCATGTACAACCGAGGTGCTATCTCCACCAAGAGGTAGCACTATTTTATTTGAAGACTGTGTTTTTATTCCGCTAGATACTCGCATCACCCGCTCCAATTCAATTGGCTGATAAACAGGAAACATAGTTGAATGTAGAGACATTGTATGAGAGATAGATGCAATAGATAGTGTGGAAAAAAGAGGGCATGAAATAGTTGACATCTATATTGTTTAACTAAAATGGATAGCATGACATAATTTCACATATATGATGTCTATCTAAACTGGATAGCATAGCATAACATAATTCAAAGATATGATGAATAACTAAACAGGATCGCATGACATAATTCACCTACATGTTATCTAAGTAATCAGGATCGCATCATTTAATTCACATATGTGATTTATATGCTAAACAGAGGGCATTCGATATGATGTCTGAACTAAGAACATGGTGTTGAATATTGTGTATATGATGTCTAAACTATGCAATTCAAGACACCGTATGCATGATATGAGCAGTATAACCGTGCCAAGTTAGAGCATACACCTTAGTAGGGGAATATGACTGGTTATCTGTCTCTGAATCCATCTCCGAGGAGCTATCGGGACCCAACAAGAGATCTGCTTTGACATGTATCACGGTCTGCTCCGAAGGCCTTGTTTTCACTCCAGATTTTTCCATGTCCCACCCAAATGGCTGATTCACAGGAAGAGTAGTTTAATGTACAAACATTGTCGACAAATGGAAATGTAATGAAGAAAAGGATGGGCAAGATATCATTCAAATATATGATGCCTGGTTAAATAGGATGGCATTGCACATTTCACATATATTATGACTGGCTAAAAGACATGAGACTGCATAATTCCCATATATGATATAGAAACTAAACAGGTGGCATTACAGAACATGTCTAAACTAAGCAGATGACATATATGATGTCAAAAGTAGGCACTGCAAGGCAACATATGCATGATATGACTAACATCATCATGCCAAGGTAGAGCAAACACCTTGGGGGGTAAATAGGAGTGGTCAGCGGCGTCTGAATCCGCCTTAGAACAGATATCTTCCTCTGGATTACAATCTGGAGAGGGGTGGCGAGGGTTTGCCATTGAACCCACCATGGAGCGATGTCTGCATGACATTGTATTGCCGCTCAAAACTCTTCTCTTTTTTTCTACATGTTCAGCATGACTGTGTACAATATCTAACATGCATACGAAAATATGGTGAGATTATGTAAGGAGAGCATGCAAAAATTTAGAGTGATGGTAACAACTAGTGGATGGATCAAAAAATAATGATAGCAGACTGATGATTGCTTTAAATTAATAAAAAGACAGATGATGATTGCTTTACTATTTGTTTCCCACCAAAGATGAACAACATAGACATACCCTAGGTGAACCAGATATTAGACACACATACTATTCATTGCTACCTCGATATGTGCCCCACAACTAATTTAGAACTCAAGTTTGAACATTAATTTGGACCTGAGTTCGGAGTCCAAGAGCTGAACAGGACGATAAAGTAGCAGGTAAGTTTAAGCAATGCATAACACAAGTAGAAACAAAAGAGTGCGACCTCTCTTATGGACCCGTGTACTCCTCAAGTTCATCTGCCGAGTCAATGATGGGGATGCTGTTGGGGTGGGTGCCGGCGGCAGGGAAGGAGATCTGAGGCGGCGAAAGACGTTCAGGAGTCCTGATGTCTGGCTTGTTGGATGCTTCTGTCGATGGAGCAGCTCGGGTGAGGTGGACGACGTCGCGGCAGGAGCATGACAAACCACACAAAGTTCCCTTCGACACGTACCTATAACTGAAGTAATTCTGTAAGGGCTCATTTGGCTTGCATGATTCATAAAATGCAGGGATAGGAAAAACACCGGAATAGGATAGGAAAATGCACATGGTAAACAGAGCATTTGTAAACACAGGATTTCTGTCAACTTGGGTGTTTGGTTTACATGAATTGGAAGAGCAGAGGAATGCAAAGAAAAAACATGGCCAAAATAAAGAGAAACCATATGAAAGTGTGTACAGTTAGAATGTTATTCTGGCACTAATGCACTTGGTCTTGTTTTCATGCATAGGATTTTGAAAAGTAGGTCCAGGTGGATGTTTTGCTTCATTCCTTTCAACAAAATGCATGAATAATTGAATAGTAGAGTGCCATTGGAAAATTCCCTATTGTTATGTTTTTCCGTTGAACCAAAATAGCCCTAATGGATCGACGTGAATGTATAGTAATAAGTGATGCAACAAGTGTACAACCTCTTTGCTGTAGCCGTGTCGACCTCAGCATCATTGGGTTGGTCGCTGAAGCAGTTGAGGCAAAGGTGGCTGTCGGAGGTGTGGAGGAAGATCTGAGGAATCTGTAGACGGCGTCCAGGGCACTGCTCTGTTGTGATGGATCATTCTGTCGTTGGAGCAGCTCCGGTGAGCCGTAAGACGTCAAGGCTGAAGTAGCACAAGACAGACATCGTCATTCTCAAGCGGGATTCTAATAGCATCTCCAATAGATGATGAAAAATGGATGTAAAATTAACATCACCAAAAACCACCTGACTACAACAGATGAGGTAAAAACTGTTGACTCTGAACTTAACTGTCGAAACTGAAATTTTCTGTGGAATCTGAATGCTACTGTCGAAACTGAACACAATGGTAGCAGAGAGGCACTTGACATGTAGTTTAGGGAGGGCCTGCAGTTCATCTTCAACCTGCACCCCCCTGAGCCGCCATCCACCACTGGCCGAACTGCCGGCCCCAGCGCCGCCTCACCGCCCCGAAACAACTCGCCACCGCCACCCCGGCCAGCCCTCTAGGCCCCCCGCCCCCACCCTAAACCCTAAGATAGATAGTGGGGTACCTCTCCGGCGAGCCCCCGTCACCACTGCAGGTGGTTCTTCTTTAACTCCGATGAGCCCCCCCCCAAACCCCTGAAAATCGACTGACCCAAAAGTTGATTCAGTCGACTGAAGTGGGGTTTAATCGGAGCAGAGCAGCATCACGAGCGAGGGGGAGAGCAGCAGTAGCAGCTGGGCGAGCGAGCGATCGAGCGAGAGCCGGAGCAGCAGTAGCAGCTGGGCGAGCGAGCGATCGAGCGAGAGCTGGAGCAGCAGCAGTAGCGTGAGCGAGCGAGCGAGAGCCGGAGTAGCAGCAGCAGATCCGGCTGGTATGGACGCCGCCGCCGAAGGGGCCTCGCACTGGGGGAGAGCCGCTGTGGATATGTCGCCCGCGGCGTCGGCTTCAAGGTAGCCGCTCCATGGGGGTGCGGGATGGAGCATCGTCGGCGCTGAGAGGTTGAGTTAAGGAGAAGGTGCAGTGTGATGAGTGTAAAACCTCTTTGGTGGCGCCGAGTAGGCCTCGGCTTCGTCCGAGGAGTCGGTGAGGATGCTGCTGGTTCCGGTGGAGCAGGTTAAGGCGGCGCTGTGGCGATGGAGCAGCCGCGATAGAAGAGGCGATCGTTGGAGCAACTGCTTGGAGGTGGAGGATGGGGCGGCTGAACCGGCTGGACGGTGATATGGACGATGGATCCTCATCCGGGGAGGTGGACGAGGGACGTTGAGTTGTTGCGGTGGACGACGTCGTCGGGGAAGAGGCTCCGGCTGGGCAGCGGTGATGTGGCGGATGGAGGAGGGTGGGGTTTCGCGGCTGGAGCGAAGAGGTTATGGCGGCCTGGGATTTCGAATGGCGAAAAGGGGGCGATGGGAGGGGGTGAAGCATGACTTAGGGACGCGCTTGTCCAAAATGTAGGGTGTGTTACAAAAGTACCCCCAACCGATTTGAACTAGCGGCCCTTTCGGCTCAGGGTTAGAAGGGGGATTTCGCGTGTCGGGATTTGGCAGCTGGAGGGAGTTTTCGCGCGCGTTGTAATTTTGGGATAGCAAGGCGCGGGTTGTGAAGGCGCTAGTTTTGGGAGCACGATATCTGAATTTTTGGGATATAACAAGACGCGGGTTGAATTTTAGGGACAAGCCTAACGTGTAGTAATATTGTACTTATACATACCAAATCAATTCGCACTTCCCTCAACCAAAAAGAAAACGAAAAAATAAAACTATTCACACCACACAAAGAGAGAGTCTTGCCCCGTTTTACTATACAAATGCTATTCAAAGCTACTCCCTCCTTCCATCTATATAGGGCCTAATGCGTTTTTCGATGCTAACTTTGACCAAATATTAGAGCAATGATATATGACATGCAACTTACACAAAGCACACCGTTAACTTCGTCTGTGAAAGGTTCTTTCAATGATATAATTTTCACATTGTGCATGTCATGTACTATTAATCTTGTCAATAGTCAAAGCGGTCTTAAAAATCTCATTACACCCTATATAGATGGAAGGAGGGAGTATGAATCCATGTTATGTCCGATTAATTTTTTTCGCTTTGCTGTATAATGCATGTAACATACTCATACCAACATTTTAGTGCATTCCAAATGTCTATACTACCGCTGCAATTCGAACTAAATTTGAATTCGTTTCTCTATTTCAATAAGAATCTACAATCATGATTGTTGCCAACTTCAACCATCATTCGTGTATTACCTTAATAACACACCACATGATTACTATAGAGATAGATATGAACTATGTGTACTACATGAACTCGAATTCTATTTTTTGAATACACTTGATGTTGATTCCAAATAATAGTACATTTGATGTACTAACAATATATTCATGATCTACACCATGTTCCATACATACACCGTGTTTATCACACATAGTATAGTGCCCCGCCCCCTACATTATGACAAGTATTTAGACCTAAGTTGCAAAAGCCACACATTAGCCCAAATTATAATCAATGTTCTACATTATGATATCTTCTTCAAGTATCCGTATCCACCTTTTTATAATGAATTATGATCTTTGTTCATCTTTTACACCTTCACGATCCTCTTCTATTTGTAGCTAGCTAGCGCTAACTTTCTATCGTGCATGCACACGCCCGCCCCCCTCACACACCCTTAGCGTCCCCTCCATCGCGCACGTTCATTATTTCTCTTTAGGTCGTCCACCAGCGGTGTGTGTAGGCCCCCGGCTCCTTCTTTCTGGCACACACCGGTTGATATACCTCTCTGGCCAAGTGTGCCTACAACAAACACATATATACTTCCCCTCTTCTCTTCTCACCGGCCATGCCCCCATATGTCCAATATGATTCCACGCAGGTGCACACTCCCGCCCCTCTTTTCATTAATCACATGCTCGCACACTCCTCCCCCCTCGACATGGTAGGCCTCTCGCACCACCTCCTAGCCACACCCTCTTCCCCTGTCTGCCTCTCCGGACCTTATTTGCTTCTAACACATGTAGGTGTGTATATAAACTGATCTCCCTACATATAGCCAGGTCGACTATAATTCGTTTTTACCAAGCACCGATACACTTACCTCGCTAGTTATGTCTCTCCTTTTCTCGGACACACGACGGTTGATCTTCCTATGTAGTTACACATGCTTACCACAACCATATATTCTCCCCTCATCATGCTTGAATACTTCCCGACCCGTCGCTCACACGCACGTGCATAGACAGACAAACATCCCCCGCCCTCTCTTATTGATATTGCACTCATACCCTCCGTTTGTCTAGTAGGCCTCTCCCACCATTTGTGAGACGCCACTCCACCACCAACCCTCCGACGCTCTACCTTTGTCTTTTTCCCAACCTTATTCCTCTGCTACACATATCCATGGATGTCGATCGATCTCCCTCAATACATAGCTAGGTCTCTCTCCTTCCCCACACATATACTAGTTGGCCGGTCTCTACCCCCCACACACACACACCGATAGTCGAACGTTGTAGCTAGGTATCCATGCCACGGAGAAGAACTGCACCTCTGGCCTCTCAAATTCCAGTAGGCCAGCCGCCCTGCATCTTTGACGTGGGCAAACACAAATTCGATGGCACTCTTTATCGATCGCGCAGCCACACACTTCATCCCTGTTTTCAATTCTATCGATATCTCACGTCCATGACTCTGTTTCACACCCATTGCATATGTTACATTTTTCTGAATGAGATATCATGAACACATTGCCTCTGTTTCGCACAAACCATCTCTCTCACACCCACACACGTACCTACCTGCACCTAAAGAAGAAGTGCACGCAGGACGCACGTACTCACGTCTCGTTCTCGGCCACACCCGCGCGGGTACACGGTGGAGTTCGTTTCTGTACGAAAAGGCAGCCCACGTGATAATTTGACGCGTGTAGCGGTTGTTTACTCGAAGGAGGGTCGGGTACCATGCCTAGAATATAAAATGATTTCCGTGGGGAAAATGGAAAAATGGGTTTGTCTCTCGTGAGTCTCGTCACACAAGGCCGCCGTGGCCTCTCACTCTCAGCGTTGGTCAGTGATCCGGCCGCATCCCGTCCGCCGGCGGAAAGGGAGGATGTGCATCGTCTCTCTGTTCGACGGTGTTGAGGCAGCTCATCCCGATCTGCGGTACCCGCCGTTCTCTCTGACCAAGCTCCGGCACGGTAGGGCCTTCGCCACTTGCTCGCTGCCGCAGTATGGGCAGATCCCGACCGCTGGCGCCCTCCTAGTAACATCCCAACGACCCTCAGGTACAGCTTCCTCCGGCCTTGCTCCACTGCCCATCTTCCCACGTTGCTGCATGTGGATCTTCTTTAGTTGTTTGCTTAAATCGTATCTCGGCCGGCGTACTTTCCATCTTGCAATCTCGTCCTCAAACCATTTTTGATAAACCACCATGTGCTATCTTTCCCTTTTTACATGGAACATGCTTCTTTTTTGTTGGCGTATGTGTCTTCAACTCGTGTTATTGGGCAGTAATTGTTTCCTTTCGACCTCCTTTTGCAAACAGGGCTATCCATTTTCACCTTGTTGCTATTGCCACCTTCTGGTGAACTGCACGAATCACTTTTCTGAAGAGTGTTTTGTGCAGTTCCGCCAAAATGTCACACGGGCAACATTTTTACATTTCTGTGGGACTGCGGAAAGGGAGATTGGTTTTGCTATCCTCCTCATCCAACTCCGTGCCTAATCTTCTCCAACAAGAAGTTAGTCCTAAAGAGAGATCGTAGAGGTGATCGGCTTCTATTTACGTGTGTTATGTTTCATCATCTAGTTCCACTATTATTGTAATCACACTGACTGGATATCTTTGCAAACAGGGATGGTCCGCCCGATTTTAGTGGAGCTGCACAAAATGATCGGATTGTGGTGTCCTTCATACACCTCTTTTTTGGCTACAGAGTTGTGTGAAACTAGCTACCAAGCAATGAACACTGTGCCAAGGAAATGGAGCCATGCCTACGAACAGCATCGATCAATTATATTTTTTTCTTTATTTGTACACCTTCTCTCAACTTTGTCTTCAGTTGTGATGTGAATATTGGCGCTGATCTGCGAACCATTGAGATGCATTAGCCATGGTAGTTTCATTTGTATTTGATGGAATGTTGTAACGAGATAATCTCGAGGCAAGACACATGGATCCTAAGTTGAAACCTTTTTTCCCTACGGGAACCAGAGTTGAAACCTTCATAGCATCATAGTACAATTTCATCAAAATTATGCGTACATATAAACAAATCCTGAAGGATTGATAGCAATGCCAGAAACAATTCAACTTCCTTTCGCTGACATGTTGGACATCCTTCATCCGGCTCCACCTGCCATGTAGCAATATTGAGTGCACAACACAACTTCAGGGAAAGATTCACCCCGGTCGTTGCACCGCAGTAGTAATGACTAGTGAGCAGTCAAATCACAGAGCTCCACCTCCGCCACAGTAAGTTGCTCGGACGAAGCAACCATCATTTCTCTGTTCCTTGAATCCACTGGTACTCCCATATTCCCACAGTATAATAAGTTTCTCGGGCGAATCAACCATCACTATATCCGCTCACATGTGATGACCACAGGAGCTATCCATTCAGATTGCATGTTAATAAAAATAAAGGTCGATAACTAATGCGGCAAACTTTCAAAAAAAAACTAATGCGGCACCTCGGGCCAACGCGGCCAGATCGCATTTTGCATGAGAAATTACACACCATGTTTTGTTGACATGTGGTCCCGTTCCAACATATAAGTGAGACGACGGCGAGTAGTAGGAGTATTTCCGAACCGACATGTAGGCCGGGGCACCCCTTCGTGAACCGTGGCAAACTGGCAACCGCCCACCGACTCTTCGCCTTTCCCTCTCGATTTAGAACTACTGTCGCACGCTCTTCCTCTCCCTCCTCCATTTTCCTTCAGCCCTTCACCCTTTCTTCTGCCATTGTTCGATCATCTTCTCCATGGAGGGAATAGGACGTAAATGACCCCGTTATTCTTGCCCCGATTTGAAAGATGACGTGGTGGAGGAACTCATTGATCGGTGCGACGTCATCACCTCGGCTAGCATGGCAGGTTCGTTCAAGCTCATTCTTGACTCAACTAATAACATCATTACAAGGAACCCAATAGTCAAGGAGCGGTTTGATCTCCCTTACCTTCTTCGCCATGACCCAGATGACTGGCGCCGTCATGACGGAGGCCTCGCCCTATGCAAGTTGATGCCGCTTGATAATGATACGTATGATTTTAAGATGCCATCGCTTCAGGGCAAGGCTTGGGCAGGCGCAAATGGAGATTGGGTTGTTTACATTGGGTCCAACTGCGAGTGGGAACTTGTGAATGTGTACACTCGTGACCGGGTTCCACTTCCAAAAATCTCAGCAGACTGCCCAGAGGTTGAGCACACCGGTATTGTATGCACGTTCAAATACAATCATGGTGACTGTCTTCTACGGAAGATAGCAATTTCTCAAGTTCCCAACCGCTGGTTGCTGCTATCTTCGACAAGCTTGTTGTCGTCCTTGCTGGTTTGACTCGATGGATATTGCTCAAAAATCAGTTTCTGTACACGGATGAGTACTGTGATGCAATTGAATACAAGGGCCTTGTGTTTGCTGCCACCACTCGTGGCACTGTTTTTTCATGGAGTCGTTGTTTCGGTACGTTTGTCTTCCACCGTAATTATAATTGTTTCATCCACATGCATGCGGGTTAGCAAGTTTCCCTTTACTAATTAACCTTCTTCTTGTGTTTGCAAGGTCCTGCGAACATTCCACCACCTATACTTGAAGATTTTTATAACCAAGGGGGAGATGACGATGGTGATGATCACGAGCATGAGGACAAGCAGCGCCCATATACTATTTGGCGCCTGGCAACTTTCCGATGGATCACCTCTTCTCGTGTGTATACAGCCCACTGATGATGTTACTGCTAAGGAAGCAGGTGTAGTCTCCCATGGTCACACTCTCCGGACCTATTCCAACACCCGTTGCATGGTATTCGAGATGGATACTAGTGTGCTAGCGCCAACTCCTTCTCCCTGGTACAGAATTGATAGTCTTGGAGAAAACTCGCTCTTCCTTGGACAAAACTATCCAATGATGGTGAAAGGCGATCCAACTGCTGTTGACACAACGTTACTACCATTTATGAGAAGCAACTGTGTCTATACATCGGACATTTGGGTGGTTCCCTACCCTGGTACTGATATAGTAGGCCGCTTCAGCCTGGATGATCAGTCCTGCATCGGTCTCCAGATCGACAATGGATGGCCCGTCCCAGAGAATCACTTGTGGTTCAAAGCAAGCGTTTCCAATGCCGAGGAATGGTTCAGTTGAAGTTCATTTCATTGCTTGTTATTTGTTGTGTGGTGAAAACTTTAGTATTTATAATGTATCCTCGTTGTCGATGTGGGTTGATGACCTGTTGTATGTAATAAAATGATATGCCTATGTAAACTTACTAAATTTATGAATGGCTTTCGAGTCGCTTTTGTGAGTGAGGGGTGCGACGAGGCAAAAAAATATTTTCCGAATACATAATTGTACGTGCATTGCAACAGGTTATCAGATGAGGCCAATCAACAATAGTAGTACACTATTTGTACTAGCTTCACATGCTTCGCGCGTTGTGCGGGTGTTTTTACTGTAGCCATATTGTACTCTACTACGTAACCAGCACCTTGAATCCTCGATACTAGTAGTACTATATAGTAAGTAGTAGGAGTAGTAGGGTGGCATGGGCTAGAACAAGCATTCACGTCCAGGAGTACGACACACGCCACCAGCACGACTTCCATCTGACACCATATTTCTTGGAGTCTGTGCAAGAGCAATCTCTCCAACCTCATCGTTTCTCTAACTCATCCATCACGCGGCAGGCAAGGTGGGGGTTTGCCGATAGTCGGTTTCCTTAACTGCGGTCCCACTTGTAAGGCCAACTGCAACGCACGACCCCGAACGGACCTCCGTTTTGCACAAACTCCAATGATAATTTTGACTAGAAAAGCAAGACCAAAGAAAACAAGAACCACAAGAATACATTTTACTACTCCTGTAAGTTGGATTAGTGCCTTCTCGATGCATTCATTGTTGATCTGCGGAGGCTCGATCTTGCATGCTTCTTTCTTCTTCGAGTGTAAAGAAGTAGACATTGCTTCCTCGCATCTAGTCACATGTCTAGCCTCTATTCTAGTACTCCCTCCGGTCCGTTTTTCTCTGTGTCTAAGCAGCAACACGCATACCAAGTAGGAGTATCAACAAGTGCACTAATCTCATCTATAGCCTCTGTGCTAGCTAAAACTGATAGAACATCTACTAAATTGCGCTCTATCAATATATGGATGTACTCTTCTTCCCAATACAAAAACTTGCATCCATTCTACTCCCTCCGTTGCACAATACATGCCTTCTATTTGTCAATATATATATATATGTATCTAGACATGTTTTAGTATATAGGTACATCCATTTTTGGACAAATGGAAGTCAAGTATTTTGGAACGGAGGGAGTACACAATAATTTTTTTAAGTTAGCACAACTAGTCTAATCCGAGAGCACAACCGAAGATTTGGTCGGGTTCTTCCTCCTTTTGCCGACACATGGGACATCCAGCATCCAGGTCGTGTCATGAAAGAAAATAGAGTGGTAGTTGAAGCCACGAGATGTGCATCTTGGGTTAAACTGTAAATAGAATCTTACTACTCTTGAGTAACTCCAAAAGCGGCCACCGAAGATCTTTCTTGGATTTGTTTTTCATCACCAGCACGTCGAGGTGAAAGATGTGCAGGTTCAGTGGGTCCTCTTGCGTTTTCACTCACATGTGGGGCCGCATGTGAGCAAACAGACGATGGGCTCCGCGTGTTCGCTGGCTGGCTGAGAAGAGAGATAGAGGAGGGCTGAGCACGGACTGCAGGAAATTTGTTCTACGTAACCAGCACCTTGATATTCGCGTGTGGTTGTTTCTAGAATAAAAAAAAGGAGGTACCTCTACTTATGTTACTCCCACTACGCCTAGCCTAAGGTTAGTAGGTGACCTTGCACTTGGCTCTTCGCCTCTTCCGGAAGTCGATGGTTCTACAGTAGTGCTTCTGGCAATCTAACACCAAATGAACTGCTGGACGTCCACCGCTTGTAAGCAAAAGTTTCTCCTCGTGCTGCGAGCCACCACGCACGCGTTGGCGAGGGAGAAGGCATAATCAAGCTTCTCGTCGTTCTGCGAGTTGACGGGACACATCAAAGTTATTTACTAGTAGTATGTACTCTCTCCAAAAAAGGGCCGGCCATGTCATTGCTACCATCCCGTGCTCCGTCGTTGAGTACGTGCACTATTCACGTGCCATTCACGGGCCATTGAGGAGAAAAAATATTGCGTAGGCACCATTGAAGTGCACGACTCACTTACGGAAAAGGGTTTC
>NC_057798.1:720363548-720366533 GCF_018294505.1 Triticum aestivum | reverse complement strand
TAGATGTCTCGCGTGTTGGGAAAAGGATGAACAAAGCTCACGTAAAAGAAAAGAGTTGAAGAGCATAGATTCCCGACGACCGAGGAGGAGCAAGGAACCTCGCGGTGGAGCGTCTGCAAGGAACCTTGCGCGTTTTCCCCTGTTTTTTGCCGCCTGCCCACCTATAAACAACTAAAAGAACATGAACTTTTTGCTAACCACTAGAAACGGTACATCAGGATGCTAAGTTGAAGATGTTTTATACTCCCTCCGTTCCCAAATATAATTCTTTTTACATATTTCAATAAGGGACTACATACAAAACAAAATGAGTGAATCTACACTCTAAAATATGTACACAAGCCAACGCACTAACTCCATCCAATCCAACTCATGCACATACATGCACAGCATGGAGCACACAACGCACGTACACAAGACGGGCATGCACACACGCTCGACCGCAGAATGCACGTGAATAACACATGCATGCGCACACACTCGACTACATGGAGGCGTGCGCCATTCGCGGCGACGTCCGGTTCGTCGTGCTACGGCGAAGCTCGCACGCAACAATGCATACACATCTCTTGCAGCACCTCTTTGCCGTTGTTGCTCAACTACTAGTCGGAGACGAAGACGACCGCAGCCTCGGCCTTAGAGCTAGCACCGATGAAAAAACACGCATGCTGCACACACACGGGCACATACGGAGTGCCCACGACGTGGTGGTGGTGCGTCCCCTGTCGCCTCTACTCCTTCTGTGCACGTTGTCTATCAAGGCGGCTGCATGCTAATGATGATGTGGGTGAGATCTTCTAGGACTCAGATGATGACGAGGAAAATTATGAGACACAAGGTGACGTACACCATCAAGGTCCACGGTCAAGGGAGTGCTAGCAAGTGCTTAGATGTGCTTAGAGCAAGTACAATAGAGCTGAGTCAGCGGGCTATAAGGAATAAATAGTACTCCCTTCGTCTAGGTGTGTAAGGCATTTTACGAAAACCAAATCATCCCAAAACACTTAGGCGCAGTGCATTAAATTCTACCTCGTTTCTTGTTTCTTGACATATCAACCAATAAGAGATGTGGAGTGTGCATGTTTTTAATGACTTGAAACTACCAAACACGACATGCAGTGGTTAGTGCATTGCATGCAATGTTATTAATTAGCAAATGAACATTAAGTTCTCTCGTTTTCCCCTCCTCCTTGGTCATGATGCACAACCTAAGATGACTTACTCACCTAGACGGAGGGAGTAGTATATTTCTGCTTAGTTGGAGGAAAGAGAAGAGGAGAGAGAAGGTAAGCGGGCTCTTCATGAAGATGGGCTGTAGGCTTATAGCCAGCAGCTGGCTATACTATTAATGGTCTTTAGATGAGGTGCTAAGTGCATTAAATGGCTTAGTAACTCAAGTGTTCAATGCATAGGTGCTTAGTTTATTGGTGCCACATCATATTTTATGCCTACGTGGCAGGCTTAGTAGCTATACATGGTGGATCACTAGGAGAGGCCAAGGCTGGTCATAGTGTGGAGTAACTTGTACTGTAACATATTACTATGTTACTCTAAACATCTCTATAAACCGCAAAGGAGGGAGTAGTAACATAGACTAGTGTCATATGCAGAGTATGGGAGCACATGATATTTCCCCATCCGGACCGATCCCAAGTTGGCTTCTCACCTTCTTGGCCCAACAAAAAACCCTCCCCCCTCCCGCGCGCGCTTCCTGCCCGGCGCTAGCTGAGCCCACCGCTCCACATTGATGGCAAGTCAGGGCGACGCGACCTCTCACTGCTTCTGCCATTGAAGCGGCGCGCCGACCGAGGGCACCGCCCGCTGCACGCCCGGCATTTCAGACTACATAGTAGATAGTAACTTTTAGAGCAAGTACTATAATTAGATGACATAAGCAGGCTATAAAGGATTTAAATATAGTATTTGTGATTAGTTGAAGGAGAGAGAAGAGGAGAGAGAAGAGAAGCGGATTGTAAACATGTAGCCGGTTGTACTCCAACATACTCTACTTTGTGAGACAGAAGGTGGGGCCATTATTAATGATATTGTATTTATACTAAAGGGACTAAGGGACGCCTTAAGTACTCCGTTTTTTTGAGACAAACCTTGGTGGGGCTATTATTGACTTTTTTTTGAGCTATTATTGACTTGGACGTGGGGTTTGGGGGCCAAAGGCCTACTATTATACTCCGACCTAACATGCTCTACCCTAGCCGCCGATGTATCATATGGTTTCGCACCGTTCCAGATCTTAGCGCCGCCACGCAATTCTTCTCTAGCCCTCCTTCCGGCGTGCACTGCGAGAAGGGACAACAGTCGTTCGAACCCCGCCTTTCATGATCCTGTACGGGAGAGGGGCGATCAGGTTTTTGGGGAGCACACTCCTGTGATTGCTGCCAGCGACGACTTCCTCAACGACAGCCTTCTTCCCCGACCTCGGTAACCTCTTCATCAACAACATGAGTGGCAACATCAACCACATCGGTTCTGCTCCCGCTGTACAGTATGTGATTCTTGTCACACCCTAGCTAGTTCATGCATTAGAGTGTTGCATCATGTTTATTCTTTCATCAGAAACCTGAAATGGGGATGACAGAACCCCCAGCCCCTCTGAAACCAACTAGGGTTTACTAAAAACTTTTTCAATGAACCTGAAATGCCCTTCTAAAATGCCCATCATTTTTGTCTTGGTTCAGAACCTCTGCCAGAAGTGATGCACATTTTCCTAGGCCATCTCAGGGTTTTTGAATTAAATCATAAATATTTGAATTTGGGCATTTAAAATTATATAAAATAATTAAATGCTCAAATATCTCCAAACTAAAATGTTTCATGTTGGAAATAATCCAACTATGGACCAGGAGTAGTTTGGTGATTTTAGGAGTTGCCTAGGTATTTTTATTAATTCAACAAAGTTGCAGAAGTATTAAAAAAACAGAAAACAGAAAAAAATAGAAAAACTTACCTGGCGCCAGCACCCGGCCC
>NC_057798.1:720362719-720363454 GCF_018294505.1 Triticum aestivum | reverse complement strand
TTGGGCATTTAAAATTATATAAAATATTTAAATGCTCAAATATCTCCAAACTAAAATGTTTCATGTTGGAAATAATCCAACTATGGACCAGGAGTAGTTTGGTGATTTTAGGAGTTGCCTAAGTATTTTATTTAATTCAACAAAGTTGCAGAAGTATTAAAAAACAGAAAACAGAAAGAAAATGGAAAAACTTACCTGACGCCTGCTCCCGGCCCACCTGCCGGCCCAGCCCAGCGCCGCTCCAGCGAGCTGCTTGCCGGCCAGGCAGGCAGGCAGGTGCCCGACGGCGACCGCAGCGCGCGCCACGCACCTGCTCGCGGCCTCGCCGCTCCCCGCGCCCGGTGACGTCGTGGATCAGCCTCTCTCGCTCCCCCGAACCCCCCAGACACCCCCTCTCCTCTCCAGCTCCTCCCCCTCGCGCTCCCCCGCCATGGCCGACGCCACCATCGCCGTGCCTTCGTCGTAGCCGTGCTCCCCGCCACCCGTGCGTCCTCTCATCGTGTCCAGGAGCTCCGCCGCTGTCCACTCCATCGAGCAAGCCGAGCCCCGAGCGCTCGCAACGCCCGAGTCCACCGCAACGACCTCGCCCGAACCGCCGTCGCCGGAGATCCCCTTCAACGCCGTCGTCGCTCCGGTCCATCTCCGGCCACACCAAGGGCTTCGTCGCACTCACTGTGAGCTTAGCCATCTTCCCCCCCTCCTTTTCTTGCTCCCGAGCCGTGTAGCAACCTCCCG
>NC_057798.1:720347401-720362709 GCF_018294505.1 Triticum aestivum | reverse complement strand
AGCTCCTCCCCCTCGTGCCCCCCAGCCATGGCCGACGCTACTGCCGCCGTGCCTACGTCGTAGCCGCGCTCCCCGCCGCCCGTGCGTCCTCTCGTCGTGTCCAGGAGCTCCGCCGCTGTCCACTTCATCGAGCAAGCCGAGCCCCGAGTGCTCGCAACCCCGAGTCCACAGCAACGACCTCGCCCGAACCACCGTCGCCGGAGATCCCCTTCAACACCGTCGCCGCCTCAGCTCGTCCCCGACCCCGCCGGTGGCCTCTACAGGTGCGCTGTGAGCCTAGCTACCCCTCCTACCCTCCCTCTCTCGTTCCCGAGCCGTGTAGCGACCTCCCGAAGTTCAACCGCACCCACCACCGTGGAGCTCGTCGCCAACGTGCTCCCGGTCATCCTCCGGCCACTCCACGGTGTCCATCATGCTCACCGCGTCAGGTAGCACCTAACTAGCTACTCCCCGCACCTCACCGACCCCTCTTGCGTCAAGTTCGACTTCGGCCGAACTCCGGTGGCCGCCAAAGTCGTCACCGGCGCCAACTCCGGCCACCCCGACCCCAACGGACTCCACCAAGAGCTGCGGTTCGTCCTCAGCTCCTCTCCGGTGGCCTCCGCGGCTCGTTTGGTTGCCGGAAAGGCGAAAACCACTTCCGCCGCCGTGTCGGGCTCGCCGGCGGCTAAACGCCGGTGCAGCCGACCCGGGTTTGACCACGGGTGGGCCCTGGTTGACTCCCCTGAGTCAATGACAGGTGGGGCCCAGCCCTATTAACTAATTAGGATTAGTTTAAATTAATTTTAGTTTAATTAATCACACTGACACGCGGGACCCACTGTCAGGTTTGACCCGGACCGTGTCCCGTTGACCTGCTGATGTCACACTGACGTCAGGCTGACGCAGTAATTGATTTTCTGGATTTAATCTAATATAGGAAATTCCAGAATATAGTTTAAATTTCAAAAATTCATAACTTTTAATCTTTAACTCCAAATCAGACAAATTATATATGAAAAATGATCAGAAAAATCCAATCTATCCATCTGTACTATTTTCATGCATGATTAAACAAGTTAACTTGATGTTTAATGCAGAACAAGGTAAAACACTTTAAAGGGCCATGTATGAGTTTGAAATTTGAATCTTTGGTTCAAACCCTTCTGGTCTTAGTTGCATTAGCCCAACACACTCATATTGCCATGTTTCATGCATGCATCATATTGTTGCACATTGTTTGGTGATGGTTGTGTATCGGTGTTCTTTGCGGCAGGTTCTGCCTCCGAGGAGCACTGTGATTACCCTAACGAAGAACCGTATCAGTGCATCGAACCATCAGGCAAGCAACCAACCATTTGATCATATCGATACAATCCCATGTTCTCGCTCCTGCTCTCTTTTACTGCATTAAGACAACACGTTCAAACTGCTGTGTGTTACGGTAGTTGAACCCACTTCCTCTGCATGACCTGTCATTGCCACAGTAACTAGATGAAACCCACTAGCATGTGTAGGAGTTGTTTGAGCCATATGTATGTGTTGTTCCTACCTTGCTATGCCTGCTATGCTTAGAGTCGTGTCAGGTCTGGTTCATCTGGGTGATGGGCTAGAGTGAAATGATTATGTCGGTAATGAGAGTGGTGTGGTGAACACGATTTGGTAAAGGTATCTATGAGAGGCCATGTAGGAGTACATGGTGGGTTGTTTCATTGAAGCCGACCTTAAGCACTGAGATCTGTATGTGTGATTTAAGATACAGCTACTACCATGCATTGGGCCCTGAAATATGACCCCGCTCGACTTCTTATCCACCCTAGTTCTCTGTCCAGGAGTTGCAAGTAGTTTCTGGTGTTTGTAGCCTACTGGAGGCCGTGGACAGCGCTGACCGTAGGGGTGGGCTGTGATGCGGTAGGTACGTGGCACGGTGTACCGAATACCCGTTAGGTATCTCGGGAACCCTGTTCACATCGTTTGGGGCTGTGAGCGAAACCTTGGCCGGGTCTCCTCATGGATGGAACCCGAATAGGCGATAAACCTGGACTAGGGACTTAGGTGTTTAGGTAGGTCGTGGTCTACACCCACGTCGCCTTTCGCTTGAAGTCTGCCGAGCACATGTCGTGTGCAGACGCTAAGTGGTGGAAACATGTATGAAGAAGTACACCCCTGCAGGGTTAACATGATCTATTCGAATAGCCGCGTCCGCGGTGAAGGACTACTTGGTTGCCTATACAGTTCATAGACAAGTAAATGGAAACTACTAAAAGCCTCAAGATAAGTGTGAGTGCCGAGGATGGCTCTTCCGTAGGAAGACGGAGGTGGATCCTCGGTAGTGTATTGAAGTGGTGAGTAGTGGACTCGTGTGCGCAAAACCATTTCAAGTTGGAGTCTCGTTGGATAGCCTAGCCAAGAGTAAAAGCTGGCTTGCTGCAACAACTCCACCAACCCTTCTTGATAATGTGCATGTATGTAGGATCTGATGTAAGTCTTGCTGAGTACCTTTGTACTCATGTTGCTATAATTTACATTTTTACAGAAGACGCTGCAACCCCTTCTGATGGGTTCTTCGTAGACGTTGACATCAATGAGTAGGCTAAGGCCCAGGTGGTGATCCTGAGCTTGTGAAGGACCATGTAGTATAGCTAGGCTTCCCAAGCCTCTTTTTATTTTACTAGTTGTCTGTACTCAGACAAGCTACTTCCGCTGCTAGTTTGTATGACTGTATGACTTGAATGCTGGGTCGTGTGACCAGTACCTATGTGTATGTTATGTATGGCTCTCTGAGCCTTAAATAAAGTACTTGTGTCATAGAGTCATGTTGTGATGCCATGTTGTATTTGCACATATCGAGCATACTGTGTGTATGTTATTGAAATGCTTGGTATGTTGGGATCTGACTATCTAGTTGTTTATCTTTAGTAGCCTCTCTTACCAGGAAATGTCTCCTAGTGTTACCGCTGAGCCATGGTAGCTTGCTACTGCTCTAGAACACTTAGGCTGGCCGACATGTGTCCTTCTTCGTTCCGGTGTCTGTCGCTTCGGGGAAATGTCACGCATTGAGTACCGGAGTCCTGTTAGCCCGCTACAGCCCGGTTTACCGGAGTCCTGCTAGCCCAGTGCTACAGCCCGGACCCACTTGCTGATGACCGACACGTTCGAAGCTAGGTCATGGATGCTTGTCCCTGTAAGTCTGTGCCACTTTGGGTTTACGACTAGTCATGTCAGCCCGGGCTCCTTATCATATGGATGCTAGTGACACTATCATATACGTGAGCCAAAAGGCGCAAACGGTCCCGGGCAAAGGTAAGGCGACACCCGTGGGGATACCGTGCGTGAGGCCGTAAAGTGATATGAGGTGTTACAGGCTAGATCGATGTGACATCGTGTCGGGGTCCTGACAGCGTTGGTATCAGAGCCGGACTGCCTGTAGGTTCTCCAAGCCAAACTGGTCGATGTTGAGTCTAGAAATTCTTTAGTTATATGTAGGGGAATTGTTTGTGGGTTGGAACGTAAGGCTCTTTTTACTCCTTTATCTTATGACATTCTGATCTGAGTCAGTCTATTCTTCCACCGGGGGTTAAGGAATTAGGATCTATTCTCTCTATCAGGATCACGTGTTACTAATCAGTAGTACCTTATAGGTTTGATGGATACAAGCCTAGTTCAGTTCTACTACCACATTATGTTGTTAGGATGGACTCAGAACTTTGATATGATGATGTTGAGTGTGTATGAAATCCTTTGTCAAATGTCTCAAAATCCTTCTTGAGCATTTACAGCTGTTATGCTGCCGAAATTTTGCTAGAAATTCTAATGCCTTTGCATTATGGTTGTGCTTTCAGATGGCCACTCGCGACCTCAATCAAGTGGTTCGCCTGACTCGATGCCTAGATGTACCCGACCATACCGCCATGTTGGTCAGGGTAATGACTGAGGCTGGATACCGTTGGTATCCCGAGTACACGGTCGAAGAGCAATTTCGAGACTTTAATCAAAGCCAGTATCTCTGCACCGTCAGGATATTTCCATCTTATCCTGGATCCACCGAGCCCCTTCACTGCTCCTATGGACTCGGGGTTACTATTGAGATGGCTGTGCAGGACGCCGCCTACTCTATGATGACCATCATGCGAGTCAGGTCTGGCCTATTTCGGGACTCTGATTTCCGGTATATGCTAGGATCACTTCCGGGAGCACAAGGGTATCTCCAGGCTATCTATGCTGACCCCACTCAGGAGGATTCACGGACTCGCACCACTGCTGAGATGCTCGAGGATAAGGACCGTGAAAATCGGGCCATGAGGCTAGAGCTCTTCAATACCCGTGCTGACCATTGGGCCACGTTGACTTGGTTTGCACCGGCGGTGCAAGCTGGATATTCGGATATGCGCGATCTCTATCCTGTGAGATCTGCTCTGCCAGACGTGATGGGTTGGCGTGATGTAGGAGGCATCACCCCACCTCGCGGTCCCCGCAGGCCACCGTCTGTTGGTCCAAGACCTCATCCTAGCCCCTATGGTCCTCAAGCTCCGTGGGATCGTCTGTTCCCGGATGATCATGTTGAGCTTCCAGGCTATGGAGGTGACTTCTACGAGGACTACTACGGATCGGTCTGAGTTAGTGGTAGTATCACTAGTTCGTACTAGCTGTGTCGTCTGTCGTCCTGCGTGACTCGTGGGATATGACCTAGTTTGTACCGCCTTCCGGAGGTGTAGAAAAATATTGTATAGGAACTTGGGATGCCTCCGATGAGATGTAATCCTCTTTTCACCGTAATAGTACCTTGTTTGGTCTTGTACTAAACCTTGTATGGTGTGTATGACGATGGAATAAAGAAGCAGTTTCTGTATCTACCATGTCATACGGATGATCATCTTGCATTCCGAGTTATTCCTTACATTCTGTATCCTGTGTCGGAATCTTATCATTCTGACTAAATCATTGTCTTGTTTACCTAGGATGGTCAACACGCGCAATAACCCTGCTCCTCAAGAGCAGGCCAAAGGCAGTGAAGTCAGGAATGCAAATCTGCCTCATCCTCCTTCCCTAGCCGAGGTTATGATGGAAGCCGAAAGAAACAAGCGGGAGACCAACCGTTTGTTGGAGCGTATTGAACAGAACACAGCACACCATCAGAGGACTAACGTGGTGTCACTCAGTGATTTCATCAAGTTACATCCACCCACGTTCCACCACTCCGTCGAGCCTCTCGACGCTGATGACTGGCTTCGCAGTATTTCTCACAAACTGTGCTCCGCGCTAGTAGCCAAGGCTGACAAGGTCACCTTTGCTGCATATCATCTTGAAGGCCCCGCCAGTCTCTGGTGGGAGAATTATGGAGCTATGCGCCCAGCGGGCCATGTCACTACTTGGGCTGAATTCAGCGAGGCTTTCCGTGAACATCACATTCCGGAGGGTCTCATGGACCGTAAACGTGAGGAATTTTGCAGTTTCACCCAAGGCCGACTCTCTGTGGATGCTTATAGCAGGGAATTTGGTAACCTCGCACGATATGCAACTGAGGAAGTTTCTACTGATGCTAAGAAGCAAGCAAGGTTCCGTAAGGGACTAAGTCCTGAGCTTCGCCGCGACCTCCGTCTGCATGAGTGCACATCTTTTCAGAAGCTTGTTAACAAGGCCATCAGTGCTGAGACTGGTCAGACTGATTATGACGCAACACGCAAGCATGGCCGTGACGTGGGTTCCTCATCCGGTGCTGGTCCCCAGAAGCGCCGCGTTTGGGTGCCCAACACTGCCCTGCCACCCAGGTTCACACCGAGGCCATCCTTCCAGGCGCCTCGCCCCGTTCAACAGTCTGCACCAGCCAAGCCCTATGGTGGTCGAACCAACAATGCTCCTCCACGTACCAGTTCTGTGACTTGCTTTAAGTGTGGGGAATCCGGCCACTATATGCGCGAGTGTCCCCAGACCAACCCCAACCAATCTGCTAAAGCTGTTGGCCGTGGCAAGCCAACAGGAAAAGTGTTCCACGCCAAGCCGGCCACCGCTACACGTGGCCATGTCAACTGTATATCTGCCGAAGAAGCTCAAGAGGATCCCAACGTCGTTCTCGGTACGCTCCTTGTTAATTGCCACCCGGCATCTGTTCTTTTCGATACAAGAGCATCTCATTCATTCATATCCGAGAACTATGCTCGCTTGCATAACACCGCATTCTGTGACATGCCATCCTCTATGGTAATTCAAACTCCGGGATCCAAATGGCAAACTTCTAGAGTAAGCCATGGAAACGAAATCCAAGTCGACAGACTTGTTTTTCTCGCATCTTTGATAGCCCTTAAATCTTCGGATATTAATATCATCTTGGGTATGGACTGGATGTCAGCTCATCATGCCCAAATTGATTGCTTCTCTAGGACTGTTCAACTCACCCATCCCTCGGGGAAGATAGTCAATGTCTTGACCCGAATAGCCAAGCGACAGTTATATTCTCTTAACGCCAGCCCTTTGCCAGACCTTGAGGACGTTCCGGTAGTCCGTGACTTTCCGGATGTCTTCCCAGAGGAATTGCCAGGTGTTCCACCTGACAGGGATGTTGAGTTTGTAATAGACCTTATTCCAGGAACCGTCCCGATTGCTAGAAGACCTTATAAGATGGCACCACTAGAACTAGCCGAGCTTAAGAAACAACTCGATGAGTCCTTGAAAAAGGGTTTCATCCGACCTAGTTCATCTCCGTGGGCTTGCCCCGTCCTCTTCGTCAAGAAGAAGGATGGTACGGACCGGATGGTTGTAGATTATCGACCTGTCAATTTGGTCACAATCAAGAACAAATATCCGCTCCCTAGGATCAACGACCTGTATGATCAGCTCGCTGGATCCTCAGTCTTCTCCAAAATGGATTTGAGGTTGGGCTACCATCAAATAAAAATCAGGAACGGGTACATTCCTAAAACGGCCTTTGTCACTCGTTATGGTCAATATGAGTACACCGTCATGTCCTTCGGTTTAACCAACGCTCCAGCCACTTTTTCTCGGTTAATGAACTCAATCTTCATGGAGTATTTGGATAAATTCGTCGTGGTTTACCTCGATGATATACTCATCTACTCCAAGAGCGAGGAAGAACATGCCGAACATCTAAGGCTAGTGTTGAAGAAACTTCGAGAGCATCGTCTTTATGCCAAATTTTCTAAATGTGAATTCTGGTTGTCAGAAGTGACCTATCTGGGTCATGTAATATCTGGTAAAGGTATTGCTGTTAATCCTGAGCGAGTTCAAGCCGTCCTTAATTGGACTCCACCTGAATCAGTCAAGCAAGTTCGGAGTTTTCTGGGCTTAGCGAGCTATTGCCGTCGCTTTGTCGAGAACTTCTCCAAAGTTGCTAAACCTCTAACCGAACTCCTCAAGAAAGATAAAAAGTTCGAATGGACTCCACAATGTGAGCACAGCTTTCAGGAACTGAAAAGACGCCTGACTTCTGCTCCCGTACTGGTACCGCCAGACTTCTCTAAGGACTTTGTTATCTACTGCGACGCCTCGCGACAAGGACTAGGTTGCATTCTCATGCAAGATCGACACATAATTGCTTACGCTTCACGGCAATTGCACCCACATGAGGAGAATTATCCTACTCATGATCTAGAGCTTGCAGCCGTAGTCTATGCACTTAAGACCTGGCGACATTACCTCCTCGGTAATCGTTGCGAAATATTCACTGATCACCAAAGTCTGAAGTATATCTTCACCCAACCGGATTTGAATCTCAGGCAAAGACGTTGGGTTGAGTTGATCACAGATTTCGACTTAGGAATAACTTACACCCCAGGGAAAGCCAACGTCATGGATGATGCGCTAAGTCGTAAATCTTATTGTAACAACCTGATGTTACAACAAAGTCAACCGCTTCTCCATGAGGAATTTCGGAAGCTTAACCTTCACATTGTTCCTCAAGGATTTCTTTCCACCTTGGTGGCGAAACCTACTCTTACGGATCAAATCATCGCTGACCAAAAGCGAGATAAGGGAATATCTAAAATCAAGGAGAACATTGCTAGCGGAGGTGCTAGTTGTTTTTCCACAAATGATCATAGTGTTGTGTACTTTGAGAACCGTTTAGTGGTTCCCAAAAACCAGCATCTACGGCAGTTGATCCTTAAGGAGGCTCATGAATCTCCTCTCACCATTCATCCCGGTAGTACCAAGATGTATCAGGACCTACGCCAGAGGTTCTGGTGGACTAGGATGAAGAGAGAAATTGCTCAGTATATTGCTAATTGCGATGTCTGCCGACGTGTAAAAGCAGAGCATCAACGGCCTGCTGGCACCCTTCAACCCTTAGCTATTCCTGAATGGAAATGGGATAAAATTGGTATGGATTTCATTACCGGATTTCCCAGGACCAAGAGAGGAAATAATGCTATCTTTGTCGTTGTCGATGGTCTTTCCAAAGTGGCCCATTTCTTACCTGTTCGTGAGAGTATAACTGCTAGTCAATTGGAAGATTTATACATCTCCCGAATAGTGTCTCTCCATGGTGTTCCTCTGGAAATTAACTCGGATCGAGGAAGTCTTTTCACCTCTCGATTTTGGGAAAGTTTCCAGAATGCTATGGGAACCCGCCTTTCTTTTAGCACCGCTTTTCACCCTCAATCTAGTGGTCAAGTAGAACGCGTCAACCAGATCCTAGAAGACATGCTTCGAGCCTCTGTTATCTCATTCGGAATGGATTGGGAGAAGTGCCTTCCATTTGCCGAATTCGCTTACAACAATAGCTATCAATCTAGCTTGGGTAAAGCCCCTTTTGAAGTTCTCTATGGACGACGGTGTCGGACACCCCTTAACTGGTCAGAAACCGGGGAAAGATAATTCTTTGGCCCGGATATGATTCAGGAAGCAGAAGAGCAAGTTCGCATCGTTCGTGAAAAGTTGAAAACAGCCCAATCTCGTCAAAAGAGTCAGTATGACCGAAAACATAAGGCTATGACTTTCGAGGTTGACGAGAAGGCTTACCTTCGGGTTACTCCTCTGAAGGGAACCCATCGTTTCGGTATCAAAGGCAAATTGGCTCCCCGTTACATTGGACCTTTTCGTATTCTCGCTAAACGAGGAGAAGTTGCCTACCAGTTGGAACTACCTCCGCATCTCTCCAGAGTCCACGATGTCTTCCACGTTTCGCAACTCAGGCGTTGCTTCTCGGATCCTATCCGTGGAGTGGACCACGAAACGCTTGATCTCCAAGATAATCTCACGTATCGAGAGTATCCCATTCGTATCCTCGATCAGGCCGAGCGTACCACTCGACGTCATAATATCAAGTTTCTCAAAGTTCAATGGTCACACCATTCTGAGGATGAAGCAACTTGGGAAAGGGAGGATCGTCTTCGACTCGAGTACCCCGCCTTCTTCCCGGAGGAACCCAAATCTCGGGACGAGATTCTTTTGAGTGGGGGTGAGTTGTCACACCCTAGCTAGTTCATGCATTAGAGTGTTGCATCATGTTTATTCTTTCATCAGAAACCTGAAATGGGGATGACAGAACCCCCAGCCCCTCTGAAACCAACTAGGGTTTACTAAAAACTTTTTCAATGAACCTGAAATGCCCTTCTAAAATGCCCATCATTTTTGTCTTGGTTCAGAACCTCTGCCAGAAGTGATGCACATTTTCCTAGGCCATCTCAGGGTTTTTGAATTAAATCATAAATATTTGAATTTGGGCATTTAAAATTATATAAAATAATTAAATGCTCAAATATCTCCAAACTAAAATGTTTCATGTTGGAAATAATCCAACTATGGACCAGGAGTAGTTTGGTGATTTTAGGAGTTGCCTAGGTATTTTTATTAATTCAACAAAGTTGCAGAAGTATTAAAAAAACAAAAAACAGAAAAAAATAGAAAAACTTACCTGGCGCCAGCACCCGGCCCACCTGCCGGCCCAGCCCAGCACCGCTCCAGCGAGCTGCTTGCCGGCCAGGCAGGCAGGCAGGTGCCCGACGGCGACCGCAGCGCGCGCCATGCACCTGCTCGACGCCTCACCACTCCCCTCGCCCGGTGACGTCGTGGATCGCTCCCCCTCTCTTCCCCGAACCCCCCAGACACCCCCTCTCCTCTCCAGCTCCTCCCCCTCGCGCCCCCCAGCCATGGCCGACGCTACCGCCGTCGTGCCTACGTCGTAGCCGCGCTCCCCGCCGCCCGTGCGTCCTCTCGTCGTGTCCAGGAGCTCTGCCGCTGTCCACTTCATCGAGCAAGCCGAGCCCCGAGCGCTCGCAATGCCCGAGTCCACCGCAATGACCTCGCCCGAACCGCCGTCGCCGGAGATCCCCTTCAACACCGTCGCCGCCTCAGCTCGTCCCCGACCCCGCCGGTGGCCTCTACGGGTGCGCTATGAGCCTAGCTACCCCTCCTACCCTCCCTCTCTCGTTCCCGAGCCGTGTAGCGACCTCCCGAAGCTCAACCGCACCCACCACTGTGGAGCTCGTCCCCGACGTGCTCCCGGTCATCCTCCGGCCACTCCACGGTGTCCATCATGCTCACCGCGTCACGTAGCACCTAACTAGCTACTCCCCGCACCTCACCGACCCCTCTTGCGTCAAGTTCGACTTCGGCCGAACTCCGGTGACCGCCAAAGTCGTCGCCGGCGCCAACTCCGGCCACCCCGACCCCAACGGACTCCACCAAGAGTTGCGGTTCGTCCTCAGCTCCTCTTCGGTGGCCTCCGCGGCTCGTTTGGTTGCCGGAACGACGAAAACCACTTCCGCCGCCGCGTCGGGCTCGCCGACGGCTAAACGCCGGTGCAGCCGACCCGGGTTTGACCAAGGGTGGGCCCTGGTTGACTCCCCTGAGTCAATGACAGGTGGGGCCCAGCCCTGTTAACTAATTAGGATTAGTTTAAATTAATTTTAGTTTAATTAATCACACTGACACGCGGGACCCACTGTCAGGTTTGACCCGGACCGTGTCCCGTTGACCTGCTGATGTCACACTGACGTCAGGCTGACGCAGTAATTGATTTTCTGGATTTAATCTAATATAGGAAATTCCAGAATATAGTTTAAATTTCAAAAATTCATAACTTTTAATCTGTAACTCCAAATCAGACAAATTATATATGTAAAATGATCAAAAAAATCCAATCTATCCATCTGTACTATTTTCATGCATGATTAAACAAGTTAACTTGATGTTTAATGCAGGACAAGGTAAGACACTTTAAAGGGCCATGTATGAGTTTGAAATTTGAATCTTTGGTTCAAATTGGTTCAAACCCTTCTGGTCTTAGTTGCATTAGCCCAACACACTCATATTGCCATGTTTCATGCATGCATCATATTGTTGCACATTGTTTGGTGATGGTTGTGTATCGGTGTTCTTTGCGGCAGGTTCTGCCTCCGAGGAGTACCGCAATTACCCTAACGAAGAACCGTATCAGTGCATCGAACCATCAGGCAAGCAACCAACCATTTGATCATATCAATACAATCCCATGTTCTCGCTCCTGCTCTCTTTTACTGCATTAAGACAACACGTTCAAACTGCTGTGTGTTACGGTAGTTGAACCCACTTCCTCTGCATGACCTGTCATTGCCACAGTAACTAGATGAAACCCACTAGCATGTGTAGGAGTTGTTTGAGCCATATGTATGTGTTGTTCCTACCTTGCTATGCCTGCTATGCTTAGAGTCGTGTCAGGTCTGGTTCATCTGGGTGATGGGCTAGAGTGAAATGATTATGTCGGTAATGAGAGTGGTGTGGTGAACACGATTTGGTAAAGGTATCTATGAGAGGCCATGTAGGAGTACATGGTGGGTTGTTTCATTGAAGCCGACCTTAAGCACTGAGATCTGTATGTGTGATTTAAGATACAGCTACTACCATGCATTGGGCCCTGAAATATGACCCCGCTCGACTTCTTATCCACCCTAGTTCTCTGTCCAGGAGTTGCAAGTAGTTTCTGGTGTTTGTAGCCTACTGGAGGCCGTGGACAGCGCTGACCGTAGGGGTTGGCTGTGATGCGGTAGGTACGTGGCACGGTGTACCGAATACCCGTTAGGTATGTCGGGAACCCTGTTCACAAAACCTCGGCCGGGTCTCCTCATGGATAGAACCCGAATAGGCGATAAACCTGGACTAGGGACTTAGGTGTTTAGGTAGGTCGTGGTCTACACCCACGTCGGCTTTCGCTTGAAGTCTGCCGAGCACATGGCGTGTGCAGACGCTAAGTGGTGGAAACATGTATGAAGAAGTACACCCCTGCAGGGTTAACATGATCTATTTGAATAGCCGCGTCCGCGGTGAAGGACTACTTGGTTGCCTATACAGTTCATAGACAAGTAAATGGAAACTACTAAAAGCCTCAAGATAAGTGTGAGTGCCGAGGATGGCTCTTCCGTAGGAAGACGGAGGTGGATCCTCGGTAGTGTATTGAAGTGGTGAGTAGTGGACTCGTGTGCGCAAAACCATTTCAAGTTGGAGTCTCGTAGGATAGCCTAGCCAAGAGTCAAAGCTGGCTTGCAGCAACAACTCCACCAACCCTTCCTGATAATGTGCATGTATGTAGGATCTGATGTAAGTCTTGCTGAGTACCTTTGTACTCATGTTGCTATAATTTACATTTTTACAGAAGACGCTGCAACCCCTTCTGATGGGTTCTTCATAGACGTTGACATCAATGAGTAGGCTAAGGCCCAGGTGGTGATCCTGAGCTTGTGAAGGACCACGTAGTATAGCTAGGCTTCCCAAGCCTCTTTTTATTTTACTAGTTGTCTGTACTCAGACAAGCTACTTCCGCTGCTGGTTTGTATGACTGTATGACTTGAATGCTGGGTCGTGTGACCCGTACCTATGTGTATGTTATGTATGGCTCTCTGAGCCTTAAATAAAGTACTTGTGTCGTAGAGTCATGTTGTGATGCCATGTTGTATTTGCACATATCGAGCATACTGTGTGTATGTTATTGAAATGCTTGGTATGTGTGGGATCTGACTATCTAGTTGTTTATCTTTAGTAGCCTCTCTTACCGGGAAATGTCTCCTAGTGTTACCGCTGAGCCATGGTAGCTTGCTACTGCTCTGGAACACTTAGGCTGGCCGGCATGTGTCCTTCTTCGTTCCGGTGTCTGTCCCTTCGGGGAAATGTCACGCATTGAGTACCGGAGTCCTGTTAGCCTGCTACAGCCCGGTTTACCGGAGTCCTGCTAGCCCAGTGCTACAGCCCGGACCCACTTGCTGATGACCGACACGTTCGAAGCTAGGTCATGGATGCTTGTCCCTGTAAGTCTGTGCCACTTTGGGTTTACGACTAGTCATGTCAGCCCGGGCTCCTTATCATATGGATGCTAGCGACACTATCATATACGTGAGCCAAAAGGCGCAAACGGTCCCGGGCAAAGGTAAGGCGACACCCGTGGGGATACCGTGCGTGAGGCCGCAAAGTGATATGAGGTGTTACAGGCTAGATCGATGTGACATCGAGTCGGGGTCCTGACAATTCTGTCCTCCTGGTTTAGTCGGCATCATTACTTTGATGTTTGCAATTGTCGTCATGATCTATTTACTGCTGATTCAGATTAAATCTCATACTAAATTGCTCATATATTGAACAATCCAATCCAAAAACCTGATCACAGGCAATTTACTCCGAGTGGTTTTGCTGCACTTTTGAATCCGCCTACTTTTAAGGGGGTGCAATATAAAAGGTGGCGCACAAGAGCAATATATTGGTTTCAGATCATGTACTGCTATGACGCCACTAAGGGTAAGCCTGAGGGCGATCTTAATCCTACACAGCAGGAAGCTTTTCAGAACATGGATACCCTCTTCAAAGCCGCCCTGCTGAGTGTTCTTGACGATTCCATTGTGGATTCTTATATGTTTTTTGACAGCGGCAAAGACATGTGGGCTGCGCTTGAGGCCACGTTTGGGCCCTCGGGCGCTGGCAACGAGTTGTACGTCATGGAGAAATTCTGTGACTACAAGATGACTGATGAGCGCTCTGTTGTTCAGCAGACTCATGAGATACAGTCACTCTCTAAGGAACTTGAGCACTTTAAGTGTGTGTTGCCGGAAAAATTTGTTGCTGGGACCATCATTACCAAGCTTCCACCTTCGTGGAACGATTTTGCTACTTCTCTGAAATACAACAGACATGAGTTTTTTGTTTTGGATCTCATTAGCACTCTTGATTTTGAGGAGAAGGCGAGAGCAAAAGACACACGTGCTTGGGTCGTCGAGGGAGCTTCTAGTACCCACATGGTACACGAGAAGAACTTCCAGCCCAACCAGCCCCAAAACAACAAGAACAAATCTCAGGGGAAAGGCAAGTTTGATGCAAAGAACAAGCCGTCACATTCTACCAACTTCAAGAAGAATTCTCATAACGGGAAGGGATACAAACCTCAATTTTGGTAGCACCGCACAAAATTTATATGGCTGCATCTACCTGCTGTCAGCTAACCTCATGGTGCTCCAGGTATTCCTACATTCGTAACTAGGCACAATATGGACCCAAGTTGAGTCATCTCTATTGCCTCATGTGTTTGCTGCAAATGTGTTAGCATCAATTGCAAGATGAGGCAGCTAGCTAGCTGTGGAGTTGCCAACAGGCTCAAAGTGCTCGCAACATTGAGAAGAAACAAGCATGCCCAGGAAATTAATGCGTGCGCAGGGGGGCCCTTTTCTCAGAGAAGCATCGACCAATTTTCTTTATTTCCACACCTTCTCACAGTTTTGTATATTGGTTATAGTATGGTGAATCATTGAGATGCATAGACATGCTGAACTTTTGTTATTCTGAATGTTAGTTTAATGTGAGTGTCTGCATCCAGTATCACATCCTCTAATTTGGTGGATGCACACAGAGAAAATAAATCTCCTTAATTTACTCCATAACCACCCTATTAAATAGGCCTAGTAACAAACCAGGCGCATGCAGTGGCCGACGGGCACATGCATCCTGCATGCATGGCCAGTCATGCAGCAACGCAAAAGAAGAGAGCGGTTCTTGGGAAAAAGCGAGTAGTTAGTGCAGCGGGCCATATAAACACGAACAGCTCGCTCTCCCGCTTCCATCTCCCCACGCAATTCCTCCCGCTCCCCAATCTTCCTCACTCGTCCAGAAAACCCTGCTCACCTTCTTCCTCACTCGTACAGAAAACGCCTACTCCTCTTCTTCCACTCCTATAGAAATTCCCAGTCCTCCTTCTTCCCCACTCACACTGCCACTAGGCTCGTCTCTGGCTACTCTGATCAAACCCGTGAGCTCGACGCGATGCCCACAAGGAAAATGGAGTCGGCTGGCCCCAGCGCCAAGAAGATGAGGCTCTCGCCAGCGGCGACGCCGGTTGTAGATCCTGCACCCGGTAGTGCGGG
>NC_057798.1:720000378-720005517 GCF_018294505.1 Triticum aestivum | reverse complement strand
GGGGGCGTTGGAACGTGCTGAGGGGTCAAATTCAAACGGGGGGGGGGGGTCTGCAGCACTAGGCTGAACCGGCGCTCCAGCCGCCGGCGCCTCAACGACCCGATCTACACCAGGCGGGTTACTGGTTCCTGCCCCAGGCGTGTTGAAAAGATTCCCCGCATCGTAAACCAGAGGTAATCGACTCACATACCTTCTGTTGAAGACCGTGTTTGATGCGTCTCGGTCTAAGCTCAACCGCAAATTCTCTGCTTGAAGCCGTTCCGCCTCCCTCTGCAAGGCGGCTCGCTCCATCGCCATCCAGGTGTTCTCAGTGTTTAGATCCTCCTTAGCTTGCGCTATCTCATCACGTAACTTTGCAACATCCGCATTATGTTGTGTTTGATTCGCCGGGTTTACCTCCGCCGTTAACAGTGTTGCCAGAGCATCCAATAGATTGGATAAGACTTGAGCCGGCGGGCGCACATGGCCTCCTGCCTCGGCTGCCGCTGTCGTTGCTGACCCGGAGATCATCGCTGCTGCAGTTGAAGAATCCTGCCCTGGCTTCGTTCCAGCCATGAAGATCGCAACCCGGTGTGGTGGCTCGTAGGGGTTCGGAATACTATCGCCATCGGAACAGCCCCCAAGCCCACCATCCTGAACCTGATAGATGGAATCAGTCTCGCCGGTTGAGGACTCATCACCTGAATAGACGGTTGTCTCACCACCAGACTCAGATCCTCCTTCCAGATCCACTCCTTGAGTAAAGCCCACAAAGACATGCTTCGGCGCGGCTTGAACCTTGGCGGGTCGCGCGCGCTGAGCCATCTCGATGGTGTCAGTGCATGTGTCCGGCTCAGTTTCCGACTCACCAATCTTGCCGATGAAGACATGAATTCCGCCGAAGGGGACCCAGTACCCGTACTTGATTGAGCCGGCCTCGGGGCCCTAGCCCTCGTCATCGATGTAGAGCTTGTCGCGATGACTCTTAGTCATCTGGCCCATAGCGTATCCCTTGAGCCCTGCGAAGCTGCCCTTCAAGAACTTGAAACCACCGTGTGCTGGCCCCATGGTGGGCGCCAACTGTCTTGGACTTGTCATGACAGATGCCCTAGCATAAGGACTTAGGTGTGGAGCCATCGCAACGTAGTTAGCTTGATGGGGTTAAAACAGGACAAGGGACACAAAGAGTTTACCCAGGTTCGGCCCATCGCAACGAGGTAAAGGCCTACTCCTGCTTTAGGTTGTATTGCTTGGGTTTCGATTACCAAGGAGCGAATACGCTTGACCTAGTTCTAGACGCCGCCGGGTCACCCCTTTATATACACAGGCTGATGCCCGGCGGCTTACAGAGTCCCGGCCGGCTTGGTGACAAAACTAAACTTTCCTTAACATACAAGTTAAACATATGGCAGTTTATACCCATGGGCCTCAAGTCTCCTCCAGGTCTTGGGCCTTCAGTAAGCTTGCTTCATGGACCGCCATCTTCATCATCTTCTTGGGACTTCTCGTTATGAACCGCCAATGGTATGACCCGGCCCCTCCTGGGCGGGTCATACCCAATAGTTATATCCCCAACACAAGCGGTATTGTAAACATACGTCAACTTTGTCAGAGAAGGGAGCTTGCTTCTGATTCACTTCTCTCCCAGGAGCGGTCGTGGCTTGAGTGGACCTAATGAGAGAAAGGTTCCTATTTTCCTTATCTTGCGCCAATAGCAGATTCTCATTTTCCTCCGCAATCATCTCACTCTCAACATTGGCATTGATTTCTTTAACTTTTTGAGTGCTAATCCCAAGCCTCCTAGCAAAGTCATCTGGGTCTTGAGTGCAATCAAACCTTTTGGCTATCCAGCACTTCTGTGAAATCCTCCAACATAGCAGCGCTATTAGCAAACTCAGCAATAACATGTTCCACACCAGAGAGAACTCTTTCAGCATCCCGCTTTTTGTCAAGTAATTTTTGCCTCACCTCATTTTCAGCAACCATGTTCTTATCAAGTTCGTATTGACTCCGAATCACAACCTCTGATGAAACTGAAGTGTTTCCTTTATCCGACTTTCCAGCCCCAGTACCATGTTTGGGAGATTTGCTACATCCCACCTCCTCACTGTTACTTTGCTCTCTCGATCTTTTCTCTGTAGCGTTATGAGATGAATCAGGACCACTAGGATAGCTAACCGGGATACCACCCTCCATAGGACCACCCCCCTCCACTATGTCTTCCAGCTCAAAGTATATGTTGAAGATAAAAACCACTTTCATTCAAGGGAACGCTAGAGGGTATTTTCCTAGGATCCATAACTCCAATCTTAGCCCTAAGAACTCCACATTGCCTACAGAGCTCCATGTCCAGTTCCAAAACTGAACCAATGAGAGAACCAACTTCACAAAAACCTTGATAGTGCTCCAGTGTCTCGAGAACCCCTGTTATTCTAACCTAGCAAACATACAGTTTGAAAGCTGCAGTTGAAGAGTTGGTCCATCTATCTACTTCGATATTAGATGTTGTTCCAATTAGACCAAAGAAATTGTACGCCTTCATTTCATCGATTTTATTCACAGAAGGGAATTTTAAAAAGCTATCTCTGAGATAAGGCTTAGCCTGCCACTCCCATCCCCATTGGAACATCATGCTGAGATTGTTAACAAGCTGTAACGCAGTCAGGCTTGCATTTTTCACAGAACAATAGCTATAGCCTGCTTGTTTTTATTCGGCTCCGGTTTCTTTCTAGTCCTTGTTGAGAACATCTGCAAACCATCAGCGGCACTACCAACCAGACTGGCAACAGTCTTAGGTTGTGACAGGAAAGAGCACTTGCGTGAGAGGTGTGAATCCTTGGTGCAGTTGACGCAAAATAACACAGTCTGACAATCCTTAACAGCATGACCAAGATTCTCACATTTATAACATGTCAACTATGATCTGCTCCCAATACTTGCAGGCCCAACGCTAGTACCAGATTAATCTGAATTGAAACTAGTATAAGCATACCACTATCCTTGCTGATTAGGTGAGTTGCTAGTTCCAGAATACTAATAACTGCCCAAAGCATCATTGCCCATCTGACAAAACTGAGCTGCTCCAAACCCAATAGCTGGATGTGTCTGAAAGTTACCTGAAGGAGAAATTGGAGGCTGCTGGTAGAACTGCCCTTGCTGTCCGGAGACAAAACTTCCGCTCCCACGTTGCCCAGATCCATGTCCACCACGTCCCCAACTAAGTACTCCCACTGACCATGTTGACCACCTCCAAATCCATGCTCCACGCCATATGCACCCCCAACCAAAGGATTGGGCTGAGTGGGGAAAGTTGGAGGAGTGGGCGGTCTCTGTTGCATTGGTCCAGGCCAACCACCACCATCACCACCTGCATCACCTCGCCCTGTCGCCTAGAATCCCCCGCCACCAGCATCTCTGCGGCCCTGCACCCAGGATCCGCGGTTGCCGCCCGAGTTGCCCTGCCTCTGCCCATGCCAATCGCCTCGCCCCGCCATCGAAGTATCATATCGGATGAAGGAGGAAATCCTGGAAACGCCACCACCGGCCACTCTGCCGCCGCCGCCTGCCTTTCTAGGGTTTGCTCGGGCACTAGAAATCGCCCCCCTTTGTATTGGATCGTTCGAGCAGGCGACCTGGCTCACAGCGGACGAAGAATCGCAACTAGGCTTGGTTGCGGATTCCACAAAACCGCCTTCGACGTCTCCACCGAGTTCTCCCATGGGATGGGCGCCACGTGGTCCATAGTGATCCAACCTCCATTGCTTGGGTCAACGCGGTCAGACCTGAGTACTCTGCTAGTCTTTGCTCCATGGGGAACCGATGATCCGCCCGATCCCGCAACTGCGTCGGCGAGCGGCGAGCTTCGGTGGACCTCCACAGGGGCAACCCACGCATCACCTGCAAATTGAATAGATTTGGGCATGGATGACTCACCAGGACAATTGATGCAGCACGTCGCTCGACTCCGGCGATGGGCCCACGCACCCATTCCTGCTCCAACCCTGGATCCATGACGGCGTCAAGGTCCGCTGGTTCTGCGTTGTCGAGGCCCTCGCTCGCTCGTCCCGAGGTCCCGTGGCCGAGCTCACTGGAGCTCACGCCCACCGCCGCGTGGCCGCGGCCGCGCCCGCGACTCGTGCTCCGCGTCGACTCCTGCTCAATAAGTTAACTTGTTTATTCTGAAGTCGCCAATAGAAGTTATTTTTCCCCTACCCCACTAGCAGTCGGATCCAAAGAAGAATGTGTCCAACTTGTTCATCATATGATATGAAGAGCATGAGATTGTGACATTGAATAATTTGAACAAATCATGTCACACAACCTTTCTCCTTTTTTTCTTTCCTTCTCCCTTTATATGGGAGAAGAAGAAATCATGTCACATTGTTTTAGCAAAAAAGTTGCCTCATTTTTGTTCCAGTGAATGGAAATAAATATATTACCACATTTGTTTTTGAGAGAGAAAAAAACAATTGCCACATGTCTCAAAAAGCATTGTCACATATGATGGAGTGTTGCATTTTGGGCCCTTCAGCTAGAAAAGGCCCGCGTAAACGGCCCAACAATATCCGCAGCTGAGCAGACCGAGGCCCACTCGCATCCATGTGAAGCCGTGCACAGAAAGAAAAGGAAAGTAGGACACCAACGCGAAGCCCAGGAAGAGAGCGGAGTGGAAGACGGACGAGAGGAGGAAGAAGAAGACGCGGCATCATGGCGGCGGCTCATGCGGAAGCGGCGTCCCCCACCCACCGCGCGTCCATCCAGGCGACGTCGACCCCGCCGTACCCCAGCGCGGCGCGGATCGCCGACTCATCCTGCTTCCCCCAGTACACCGCCTCCCTCAAGTGTACGGATCCTCCGCCCCTAATCCTAAATTCCCAATCCAGTCGCCCCCAATTCAGTTTCTGGTCATGATTTCTCAAGAATTTCCTGTGTCTGTGGTGGATCACTAACGACGTGATGTGCCCCCAGGTCTGGAGACCAACCACCAGGACAAGAGCAAGTGCCAACAGCAGTTCGACGACTACAAGGAGTGCAAGAAGAGAGAGGTTCGCTTTTGTTTCCCCAATCCCTCTCTAGCCTTTTCCGATGGTATACGATGGATGGCTTCGAATTGATGCGCGCATCTGTTTTTTTGTCTTGTAACATGTGCTTGTTTAGTGC
>NC_057798.1:719994346-719999833 GCF_018294505.1 Triticum aestivum | reverse complement strand
GGACAGCAAGTGCCAACTTGAAACAGAAACCTGTTTGTAGTGGACCTGGAGCTTAGTTCTTCAAGTATAACCTTTTAAAGCAAAAAGTTAATGCACCTCATTGTTTAATTTTTTTGTTTGCCCAAGTGCTTTAAGCACTGTTGGTACAGCATGAACTGGACTTCTTGCAACGAAATCAGTGACTATGTGCTGTTAATTCTGAAATAGAGTCCAAGAAACCATTTCCTTGCAAAATGCTTTGCTCTAACATGATCAAGTCCGTATACAAGTCGTGTTTACTGTCGAGTAATTAACAAGTGCATAAGCAGTAACGTTAACATCCACATACAGAAAGGTCATGTGACATGGAATGTCAAATTGCCAATGAAATGCAAACTGCAATCTACTGACTGACTGAGTTCGTAACTATTGATACTTCCTTTCTTTTTAGTGAGCTGGTGTACAACATCCACTATCCTGTAGAAGTCTAGCCTTGGGAATATGCTTACATTCTGTTCTCAGTAACCAACTTTCTGCCATCGCTGTAGTCCAGTTATGTGCATATGATCTCTTCTGGATTACAGAAACAAGCCTCCAGGGTGAACCAATTAGCTACCTTTGAATGCTCTATTGAGAATTTATAAGATCGTGTTTGGTTGCCTGCATGAGTCCTGTCCAGATCTGCCAGAACTTACCTTTGCTGGTGTGACCAGTCTTCCCACCGTGTTGATGCTCTGTTAATCTGTTCACTCCTTGATATTGCTAATCACATTTATTCATTTTAGAAGATGTCCATAAAAGTATGACACGATAAAAAGGGTTTATTGTTCATTTGATTTTATCATTCCTTCTTGCTCCATGGGAACAAACTTATGGTCAAACCACATAAATAAAAGGTATATAGTCCTCAAATATATGAAATCCATTACCATGTGCTGCTCTGAAGTCTAAATTCTTTACATTGGTGATCTGTATTTAGTCATCTTATGGTCCTTAACTTGAAAGTTGAAACTGTACAAGGGTAAATATCATATTCATTGTACTGCTAATCTTCTACCTACGCATTGGAACCTTCCATGGTGCTTCTTTACCTTGCTGAGTTATCAATTTCCGATCTGAAAGCATCATCATATACAGTGGTGTCACTTGTACAGGGAAGCACTCTCACCCCAACCTATGTGATGTCGTACTATATTTGACAAAGCATCTAGGGATACACATCACCTTACATCCCTCTCATACATCTTTAGCAGATGTGATAAGATCTGGAAAGTGTTTGTGTGGATAACGATATAAATAAGATCTGAATCATATCGGCGTTTCAATGAGGTTTGCATGGGAATTTCTGGGTTTCTTAGCAAGTCTACATGACATATACTTTATTCAAATACCAATTAGATTTCAGGTTACCTGAACAAATGCTCTGAAATAATGTTTATCCGAATTTCGCTTTTAAACAGGACTTTTTCCTTCTATGTGGATAACACTGAACAGTTCTTTGTACATATGCTAGGTCGCTGCTTCCTACAGCTTCCTTTTTCTGAGAGTTGTATCTCACATTGCTTTTGTATTTCATTGTTCACAGAGGGAGGCTCGGCTGGAAAGGAACCGGAGCCGGACATTGTTCGGGTGAGCAATTGGAGGAGCACTGTGCAGTGAACTGGAAGAGTTAATGCTAGTGAAATCATGACTCGTTTGATTTCCTGATGTTAATTTAAGCTGTTAAAGTTAGAGAACAGTAGAGCACTCTGGGTTCAGAGAGATGCAAGGACAATATGTCACTAGAGAGTTTCTTCAATAAAATGGTACTCCTGGAAACGCCTGAAACCGCGCCAGGCCTTTTGTATTTCAATGATGTATGTTGTTTTGATGACCTATTGAATTCTGAAAGACTGTAAGAGGTTTATAAACAAATAGTTGGGCAGAAATCTTGTGATTGTGAAGTTTCATGGGAACAACGAGGATGGTGGAGTTGTTCCCCCCTGTGTCACCCGAAGTATGCAACTTGTGAACTATGCATCTCATTTGATTAGCAACCATCCTAGTCATCAGCTAGAAGCGCGTCAGGCAGGAATATAGGAGTGAGTGAACAAGATGGGCTGTTTTGTGCATTGTCTGAAATGTAAGTGAACAAGAGGGAGTACTTAAAACATTGTCCACTGGGCCCTAATCCTGTGTTGACTTGGATTAAATTTGGGGACTTGGGGGATGGCAAGTGCTTTGCTTGATATCATCAACGATTACAAAACCAAATTTAAACTTAAACATTGCGGTACCGGCTCGTTGATCGGTGCACTGGGAAGAGCATCATCGTGTGGGGCGGCGTCGACGACGGTGGCGGGCCTCTCCAGGATCACCGCCGACCACTCTACCTCCAAAGGTTCGCCGAACTGTGGCCGCCAATTTGGAAATTTCAAATTCGTTAGGCGAATCTTTGAAAAGTTTGTTCATTTCAGAGATAAATTTAGTCAAAATGTTTTTATTCCATGACATTTGTAGCGTTTTGAGTGACATCCGTACTTTTCCTGAAGATGGAGCGATATTTGGCACTACAGGTGCAGAGAATGGCAGAAGTGCCCCAGGCGTCGGGAGCTTCGTAAGACTGAAGTCGCAGAAAGTGCAAGCTTTAGCTAGGAGATCAGCAGCCCAGCTTCAAGAGAGAGTGCACTTCTGGCCGCACAAGCATCGCCCAGCCTAATGAGCTATCTTCTGCTGATTCTGATGAAGAGGGAAGCAATTCTGGAAGAAGGAACTTTGTCGGGGACGAGAGGACTAGGGCCATGTGTTCTCGGAATTCTGTCATGAGGCAATACAAAGCCGACGATGATTCATATTTTTGTCCTAAAGTTCAAAATTTAAGGGAGAAGCTATGGGATCCACAGATCATCTCCCAGGAACCCACGAGTCATAATATTTTGCACCTACTGCTGAACTTTCTTCTCAGGTATACTATACTACTTGCTGAATGTGATGTTGCTGGGGCTTTATGATGGTTCTAATACGAATTTGAGGAAAATAACCATGGAATAACCTGTTGAGTCATTTCTCTAAGTACAGGTCCTTCAGAATTGCCGCTCAATATCAAAATCTGGGGTTCCCTTCAGGTCTACTATGGTTGCAAACGGCGGATTTCGACATAAGACGCAGCTAAAAGCCTTGATGAAGAGCTAGATGTACTTATAGCAACACCTGATCGTTTCTTGCTTCTGCTTCAGGAAGGCTTTTGTGCAGCTAAATAACCTCAGATAGTATGGCTGCTCCTTTTTCCAGTCATGTTTGAAGTTGAAGAGAGAGAAAAATAAGTGGATGCACTAGATAGCCTAAGACCTAAGTTAATACATTGTTCCCCCTAATTGCAGTGCTGTGTTCGATTCGATGAAGTCGATATTTTATTTAGTGAAGAAGGCTTTAAACAAGTGTTTCATCAGTTGATTACTGTTGCATCAGCTGATTGCTCACCTTCTTAATTTCTATAACCTTTTACTATGCTGCATATACTTTCTGAAAATGCTTCTAAGAAATACTCCTCAAGTGACATATCTCTTGCTGCTACTGATATCATGTACAATTTTAATATTTTTTGCATACGATACAAACAACTAAGATATGTAATTGCATAAAACAATGGTATTGGTATCATGTGGTATTGTTCTCCTAGAGTGATTACATTTTACATTGGTACTGTTACACTACAGATTCTTGTGGACTGCAGTGGAAATGACAATGATGATAAGTATCCCGAAAATGCCTTTTCGAACAAGAGAACAACACTTCTAAAGATTATGGAGGAATCTCCAGTTCGTAAAACAATTATTTCTGCAATAAGGTACTAGGTCCTCTCCCCTGTTTATCTCTGTATATCATCATTCATCAATACCAAACATAACTTGCGCAAAAAAATAAAAAATTAAACATAACAAAGTACCACTGTCTGTGAACTAGTCTCATGATTTATGTTCCCAGATTGAGACATGTAGTAAGGTTGAGAATGTGCTGACACCGTGACACGATTCGACAGGAAAGCATCACACATCAAGGTTCCACCATGCATTGGAACAGGCGAAACGCATCGCAAACATGAAAGAGTTCCTGAAGACAGGTGTGTATTCAACTAAAGTGCAAGGCATTCATGTTCAGATTCAGAAGTGGCAACTCACTGCAGGTGGCAGATTCATACGAGCATACAGTATTAGTAGTACTACATCAAACTGGACTTGTTAATATAGCTGTGCTGATAAGTTCAGAAAGATATACAGCAGAAAGCATGCAGAAGAAACAGGGGAGCTGCTGCTGTTGCATGCAGACAGTGCTGTTGGATGTCTTGCCTTTGCTGAAGATGTGTGGAACAGCTAGCTGATCGAAGCAGACTGAACTCGACTGACTATTCGCGGATGTGGAAGAGCTGGAGTTGGGCGTTGTGGAGGACGGCGCGGGTCTGCTCGTTGGCGGCGTCACGGGCGCGCAGCTCCCGGATCTCCTCCTCCCACTTCTCCACCCTCTCCTTGTGGATCCTGCAAGGCAATACAGCAAACAGGTGATGGGCAACCGAGGAGCGAAGCACGGCGGTGTGATGCTGCTTGCTGCGGCGAGTTTCTCACGTGCAGAGGCGGTCCTCGAAGTCGGCGGCGAGGTCCTTGAACATGGCGCGCCCGGAGTCCAGCATCTCCGACACCTGCAATGCAATGCCACCCGCCAATCGTTCATGTCTCCGGCCAGGTCATCGCTGGCCGATCAAGGCGGGATCGATGGAGGAGGAGAGGGTGAAGAGGCCAGTGGACCTTGCGGGTGAAGTTGTCGATGGCGAGGAGGATGCGCTGGACGTGCTCCTCCGTCTCCGCCGAGCCCGCCACCTCAGCCTCCGCCGCCGCCACGACGGCCAACTCCTCCCCGTCCATCTCCGCCGCGCCGGTGCTCACGTCGGCCCTGGAGGACGCCGCCGCCGCCCCTCCCGCGCTCCCCTGGCTCCCGGCGTCGTCGTCGTTGCTCTGCACATACGCGTGGAGCTTTTAGTTGACGGCACAAACTCGAATTAAACTCCAAACATCGATGAGCAGTTCCTCATCAGCGAGGGAACAAAACACTGGAGCGGAAATCGCAAATCAGCGAGGCACACCCACATCCCATCAGACCAGTGTCGAAATTCGAACACGAAGTGGAAACCCCATCCCCAATTCGACTCGAATGCTCTGCTCTCCATCACACGCTCCGCCCAAAATGCCGAGGTCGATCGGGGTCGAATTCGAAATCTCCCCAAGCCAAAAATAAATAAAAATCCCCAGTCGCCCACCACCGCCAGGGAACAGACGAACAACTCATCAGAACCAAATAGCGAGACCAACGCACGCACGAGCACGAGCAGAGCAGATCAAGCTCACGCGAGACAGCACGGAGGGGAACAACCACGGCTCGCGTCGCAGCCCCGAAACCCTCGCTCAAAAACTGCTCGCGGCGACCGAGACACGCACCGACGCACCCCAAATCGGCGGGCGCGCTCGGGAACACGAATCG
>NC_057798.1:719991056-719994034 GCF_018294505.1 Triticum aestivum | reverse complement strand
TAGGGGGTCGGTGGTAGGGTGCTCTCACCGTGCCGGCCGTGCGCGCCCGCTTGGCGATCTCCCGCCTCGCCTCCATTCCTCGCGCTCGCTCGCTCACAGCAGAGGCGGCAAGAGAGGGTAGGAAGCAGCAAGGGTAGAACAGCGGAGAGATGGCCGGATCACAAGGAAGGATGGGGTATGGCAGCGGAAGCGGACTGACGAGCCGCTGGGCTGGGCCTACTGAGCTTCCACAGAACGGGCCTCCTTCCAGGCTTTGTCTCAAAAGGTTTACTTGGAATGCAAGTTTTGGCTGCCAACTTGCAACAGCGAACGAATTTGGATCAAACTCTGCTGCCTATATTAGATGAGAAAGTGTTTCTCAAAAAAAAAATACAGATCAAAAAGTAAGTAATGAGCCAGAAGTGGATTCTGGACCCTTAGATGAAAAGGTAATGAGCCAGAGTTTGGTCAAAAGTTGGACTATATCTTTTGTGCATAGACAACCTTGCACTTTGTACAAATTAACCAACACTTCACAGCACACACTCCCATAAAAAATCTGTATGTTTATTTCTTTGGCCCGAACAGAAAAAGGGTTCGGTTTCAGATCCGTTTAGATTTTTATCGATGAGATCTTCAAAATAAGATCAATGTTGAAAATGTTATATTCTTTTCTTTTTCCTTTTTGAAACTAGACTCGGATGTACTGGAAGCATGTGCATGCAGGACCCACGTGTGTGAGAGAGAGGCAATATTTCTAACCGACAAATTACATAATGTGTAAGTGTTGCAGCCAAGTTTCGAGTTAAGTTTGAAAAGGCCAAAAATATTAATTTTCAAATACTCAGCGGTGATCTTGATTCAAAGATTTCGTCAAAACAAAGAAGGAAGTCAAAACGATTTTGTAATCAGACATTTTGTTCAAAATACATGACCCTTTTTTTGTTTGAAGCCAAAAATTAAACACACAAATTTATTTATGAGAGAGGGAGATGTGAAGTGTGTGGAGGAACATGTTTGCTTTTTCTATTGTTTCGCATATTCCTTCACCATGTTCAGACCATATAATGTTATTGCTCAAGGCCTCAGCCGACCTAGGGCCATCGGGTGCAAAACCGAGGAGGTATGAACTATTTTGGGAGAGTGATGGTACGCTGCTGGAGGTGATTAAGGAGGCATGGGATGCGGTGGGGGGTGTCCGCAACCTTGCCCAGCTGCGGGACGCCCTGTCAAAGACCATGATTTCGCTCGACACATGGGGCAGGAAATTCTGTAATGTTACAAGGGAACTTGCAAAATCCAGAACCCAGCTTGAGGAGCTTATGCACATGAATGCGGATCAGCAGTATATTCGCAGGGTGACAGATAGAATGAATGAATTACTATACCAAGAGGAGATGATGTGGCTGCAAAGATCGAGGATCTCATGGCTGAAAGAGGGGGATAGGAATACAAAGTTTTTCCAGAATAAGGCGGTGTGGAGGGCAAGGAAAAACAAAATCAGACAATTAACTGATAGTGTTGGAGTGGTGCATTCTGAATTTACGACGATGAGTGAGATTGCAAACAAATATTTTCATGAGATTTTCTCGGCGGGTGCAACTCTTGAAGCAGGCCCGGTTCTGGATCTCTTGGAGCCAATGGTGACTGAGGTGGACAATAATAAACTATGTGCTCCTTCTTCTGATAAGGAGATAGCGGATGCAATGTTCCAAATAGGACCACTTAAGGCGCCTGGGCCAGATGGTTTCCCCGCGAGGTTTTTTCAGCGGAATTGGAGTACTGTCAGAGACGACGTGATTGCAGCGGTGAAGGACTTTTTTGTTACTGGAATTATGCCAGAAGGGGTAAACTCTACATCCATTGTTGAAAGGATCGATATAGTTGACTAGGGGGGGGGGTGAATAGGCAACTAACAATTTTTAGCTTTTCTTTACCAATTTCAACTTTGCATCAAAGTAGGTTGTCTAGAAATGCAACTAGGTGAGCAACCTATATGATGCAATAACAACAAGCACACAAGCAAGCAAGAGATGCAACACAAGGTAAGCTTGCACAAGTAAAGGTGAGAGATAACCAAAAGGGGAATCGATGGAGACGAGGATGTGGTACTGAAGTCCCTTCCTTTTAAAGGGAAGTACGTCTCCGTTAGAGAGGTGTGGAGGCACAATGCTCCCCAAGAAGCCACTAGGGCCACCGTATTCTCCTCACGCCCTCACACAATCCGAGATGCTGTGATTCCACTATTGGTGCCCTTGGAGGCGGCGACCGAACCTTTACAAACAAGGTTGGGGCAATCTCCACAACTGAATAGGAGGCTCCCAACGACACCACGAAGCTTCACCACAATGGACTATGGCTCCGAGGTGACCTCAACCGTCTAGGGTGCTCAAACACCCAAGAGTAACAAGATCCGCTATGGATTAGTGGGGGGAATCAAATTTCTCTTGGTGGAAGTGTAGATTGGGACCTTCTCAACCAATCCCGAGCAAATCAACAAGTTTGATTGGCTAGGGAGAGAGATCAGGCAAAAATGGAGCTTGGAGCAACAATAGAGCTTGGAGGGAAGAGGTAAGTCAACTTTGAAGAAGAAGACCTCCTTTTATAGTGGGGGGGACAATCCAACCGTTACCCCCCAAAACAGCCCCGCAGAGGGCGGTACTACCACAGGGGGCAGCGGTACTACCGCACCCCCTAGCGGTACTGTCGTGCAGTTTGGGATGGCACAAAATTGAGCAGGACTTGGACCATGTGCGGTACTGCCGTGGTGGTAGGGCGGTACTACCGCTTCTACTACCGCAGCTTAGTGCCGCACAATCCGACACGAGAGGCGACCCCCTCGAATCGAGGCGGTAGGAGCCCGGTACCGCAGCGGTACTACGGCCGAGGACCCCCAGGCGGTACTACCGCTGCGGAGCGGTACTGCCGCCTGAGGCTCTTGAGCGATACTACCGCTGGGACTAAACCAAGCTCAAAGGAAGGAGAATAAAGCTCCATCG